>NC_140936.1:164940001-165020001 GCF_014529385.1 Adiantum capillus-veneris | reverse complement strand
ATACGAATGGCCAATCTTCCTAGATTACCCTGCTCTGTATTACCACGCCCAGGCCTGACCCTCCTGCTAGCTCCGTTCTGCAGCTCGTCCTGCCATCGGACCGTTTCCTGCACCTACGCCTGCGCCTTGGAGCTCCCACCTATGCAACAACACACAAAATTATCTGCTTGTTTTTGCGTCGCAGATGGCACCTTTTTTCTCCCCAGCTCTCTTTCGTCCTCCTCTACGTGTCGTGCCCCTTTCTTTCCTCCCTCAAACCACACAAGCATCTAGTGAGATTCTTATCAAAACAAATGGAAAAGTCGTTTTGCGCACCTATTAGTCCTCCTCAATTTTTTAAACTCATTGATCAAATACTCTCTTCTTGAGTGAGTCAATTAAATTGTAAGGTCTCTACTTTCAAATTGCACACAAGTTCTATTACGCATTTGTATTTTTTTGAACCATCAGTCCTTATTTAAGATATTCGAGTTCAAATTATGAATCGTAGGTTGAGAAAACCTAGAAATTAAAATTTACGATACAAAACTCTAACATGTTTAGCTATATGAATCACTAACTAACTTATTGCAAGACTTATTTACTGATTGTAGAATTTACTTTTACTACTGTGAAGTTAATATAAGACTGTAAAGTTTAACTTTAAAATGTAAAGTAAATTATCATTAAAGAAATAAATAAAATAATTATAAAGACAAAGAATACAGAGGGATGACAAATGAAGGCACATGGATCACACAGGAGGAGACAAAGTGGGACACACTGTCACATGAAAAAGGAGAGGCTACTCTTGACTAATCTTAATGAGGGGGGGCTTGTGTGGCCTTATCTTTTGATGATAATGACAAAGTGGTCAAGCTCATGGGTACCACATGGGTACCAAAAACGCGGGTATGATTTTTGGGGAGAAAAAAAAAATTTAAAAAAAAATTAAAAAATTATTTTTTTTTTGGGAAAAAAAAAGTTGGACGTTTTCTTTTCTGCTATAAATAGAGCATCCATGCTCACACTTTAAACATAGAGATTGCCTCTATAGCGCTCACGAAGTGCTGTCACTTCTCTTAGAGAGAAGGCGTCCACAAACCACTAAGAGAGCAAAAACTCTAGTGGACTAATAAGGTGCGTATTAATTGAGCATTCAATTAGTTTTAAGAAAGATATACTCTAATCTCTCTAATAGATTAGTAAGATTCAATTAGTTATGTGTGTGTGTGCTATCTATTACTCTAATCTCTAATGGAGTAGTAAGATTCAATGAGCTATGTGTGTGTGTGTGCTATCTCTTACTCTAATCTCTCTAATAGATTAGTAAGATTCAATTAGTTATGTGTGTGTGTGTGCGCTATCTATTACTCTAATCTCTAATAGATTAGTAAGATTCAATTAGTTATGTGTGTGTGTGCGTGCTATCTTTTATTCTATTCTTTCTAATGGATAGTAAGATTCAATTAACTTTAGAAAAGATGTGTGTGTATGTTTTCTCTTACTCTAATCTCTCTAAGTATACCTACTCTCTCTAGTTAGTACATCTTCACTATTAACTTATACATTGTTAATCGAAAGTTAATATATAAGAGAACTCGTCATATTCTTATTATACATGATGAAATTTTCATTCACCAATTTTATTGTCAATAAAATTAAGTAGAATTTTGAATAATACTAAAAAATTGATTTAGTTAAAGTATAGAAATTGAAGTTAGAATTGGATTAGAAATGTGAAGCATAAAAGTAATGCATTCCTAAACTTTCACTCATAGTTTACACATTTAATTTTTAATTAATTACGATTAGCAAATATTTGATGTATAGAAATTAGATGTAAAACAACAACGCTAAGTGTGAATCCGAGTTGGCGAAGGTTCAAATTACAGACTCTCTTTAGAAACAAGGAGATTACTAGAGAAATTGACCAATTTAAAGTTCTAAGTGTATAACATAAGTGTAGTACAAAAAAATGGCTCCAAAGCGTGCTCGAACCCAAGGCGCTAATGATCATGAAGCTGGTACAAGTAACGGTGGAATCCCTGTGGAACATGCTATGTCTCCACCAATCGGAGCTATGGTACAGGTTAGTATTGCAGTTTCAAGTTATGCATCATTGCATATGCGAGACCATAGGAATATATTATTTACCTTATGAAAAGAAAACACGGACTGAAACCACGGGGCTTAACCCCAAGAAACTCGTCATATGTTTGACAAGTAGGAAATATTGTCTGGTTAAACTGGTTGCTATAGGAAAGAATGTTTGTCCAAAACCTTCGGTATGGTTTCTCTCAAGTCTCTCTACTTATTAGCGCTGGTATTATGTGGCAGTTGCCGAGGCGTGAGATGACGCCCAAGATGGCACCGCTGATGCTGTGGTGGGAGTACACCCAGATTAGCCCAGCTGGATACTGCAGTTTTGTTTTGCCGTGGCGTGAGGATGACGCCCAGATTGGCACCATTGTTGCTGTGACGGGAGTACGTCCAGATTAGCACAACGAGTACTTGTCGAGCGGTATGGGACGCTCATGAGGACAAAGATTTATATAAATAATGTATATACCGATCGGACATAATAGCGCCAGTAGAGATTCTTGAATGAACCTAATCCAAGGGTTGTTGGTTTAACATTGGACGACTTCTTCTTTGACAATTGTTTGTAATACTGTTTGAAGGGCTGTTTTAACGAACCAATATCATAAATAAAGTAAAGGAACATGTATGTTTAAACAGTGTGGTAGTAATTAGATAACAAAAGAAGGGTGAGTGTGGTGTGGAAAGTGGGAGAATGATACCCCGACGGTATCATTCTATGGATGGGTGGACCCGATGAGTCGGGTAACTTTCCAACGCTAGAATTTTTTTTTAGTCATAAATTTTAAAAGAGACAAACCTTGGCGGCTGTGCTTCTGAAACATGGAGAAAAAAGCGCACAGGTTGGTCACTCTAAGATTTATACTTTTAGGTATAATTGATTATAGATAGTTTTTAGATAGGGTTATGGTGGTCACGCTCCGTCATAGCGAGATAGGACCAATCCTTCACTAACGGTTCATGCCCGTGGCTACGTAGTAGCTAAAGCAATGGCCGTTGGTTTTTCCTTATCAGGATTGGAGACCTATCAAAGGTACTCCGCTCCTCTCGACAAGGGGCAGGGACCTCACATAAATTGTTAACTTGTTCACCTCTATAGCATCTTGCTTTTCCTAGGATTGGGATCAATGAAAAAAATTGATGCAACCCTAATACACGGACAACCCCTTGAGTCCTATCAAAATCAATATCAAGGAATTTTAAGGGCACCACCGCCACATGCACAACAACAGTTTCCTTTGTTACCTAGGTGTCAACTCAACAATGCTAACCATAACTAAGCCTAACAAAATGGTTGTGCTACAATTGCTTCCAACTAGGCCAAAGGAGGGAGAATCACTCCGATTCACCCTAATTTGACCCGTGTATGAGGACCACCAATGGGTTAGCCGCGCAATGCTAGACCTCAAGGACATGCAGCAACCATCCCTCATCTTGGCTAAGATATTCTAAGAAATCAAGGCCTATAGGACATGGAATTATTATAGTTCTAGATGTTGAATGGTAGTTGTTATCCATGGTGAAAAGAGGATAAAGTTTTTTGAGTTAAGGTGGATTAACAAGACTAGCATTCAAAGTGACATAATTGATAAATACACTAATGATTAGAGAGAGAGTGTGTGTAGAATCAAAATGATAACTTGATTAGAAATGCACAAACTTATTAGTGTGTGCAAATAAGCTACTTAAGTAGTAGCAGAACATGGCTAGGTGCATTGAATGTGGAAAGGCACATAGTTATCATGCAATGAATTGATAATTATGCCAAGAGCTCATTCATCTTTGGCTTGAATTTGTGCAATATGGGCTCTTGTGAGTGTACCTTTAGCTGCAGATATTTCATGTGTCGATAGTTTTAGAAAAGACCACAGATGCTTGCGCATAAGATAACCTTGTAGTTTTGTTTGGTAGGTGTGAAAATCCTCCCCATTAAAGGGTCTTAGCAATTAGCTATGAGCTATGAGCCAATGCTAGTGTCCAGCCTCTTCAATTTTCACTTGAGGGGTCTATCCTCTAAGGTGATGGATGATGGCATACATTTCAATTGTATGGTTTCATGGATTTGAAAAATTTAACTTTGAAGCACAAGAAGCTTTTTAGTGAGAGAGGAAGATTTCTTCTTTGTGTAAATTCTCAGGGAAGCTTTGAGAAAAAAAATTCCTTCTTTGATTTATCGGGGAAGCCTTTGAAGTTTGAAATTGAATCTCTTGAAGCAATAGGTTTTGAGGAATAGCCCTCAAAAGAAGAGGCCGATTGTTGGTTTGGCTTCTTTATAGGGCCACCTGTGGGAACGAACTATGAGCTTCTCTACAAGTAACTTGTTGGAAATTGCCCTATGGTGGAGGGTTGGAGACTTGGGATGCCTTGGAGCTACAAAGCCATGGGATTGTACTCCTAGGAAGGAGGTCAAGGAGGCTTTGTAGTAGCCAACCACAAAAATAGGTGCTTACGGAGCCGATGGCACTATTAGGGCCAATTTTATAACGGAGTTGGGTCCGACCTACGGGCAAGAGTCACGCAGTACTCCCTTGCAAACCCAAAAGCCTTCAAAAATGTCGTTGATCACAAGCCACATGTCCACCCATGAGGCACTAAGTATAGAGTTGCCCACAATATTAGGGTCAACCATGTAGACCATGCCACTTATTGGGCTTGTTTGCTGAAGGAGTTCTAAATATAGCATTTTTTCCTTGACTTTGACAGTGCTTCACACATACATAAGTTCACATGCACACCCAAATATGGCAAAAATAGGGGATGGTGATTGGAAGGATTCCTAGACTCAGAATACATCACTTAAGAGCTCTATGGAGGGGGCTTGGAAGGCACTAATCCCACACACAAGTAATTTTTTTTATTTGGAGATTAAGTGGTGAGTAATTAAGAATTACACACAAAATCAATGCTAAATGAAAGTGATCCTAATTAATGATGCACATTTATAGAGCGTATTATAGGGAAAATTGGAGATGGAAGCACACTAAAAGTGAATGCAATCATACACTAATCACGCCAAGCCCATCAAAAAGGGTAGTGGTTCTATGAAATGGCCATGAACATGCCCAAACTTTATGGGTTGGACAATAAGTAGAGTGCTAATTAGAGATGTGAAATTAAGAGAAAACAATTAGAGAATGCTAATCAAAACCACAAGCTCTAATACCAATTGTTGAGTTAAGATGGATCAACAAGACTAGCATTCATAGTGACATAATTTATAAACACACTAATGATTAGGTCTCCCCAATCTTGAAAAAATGAAATTCTTTTGAAACATCTTAAGTGTGTAAGTGAAGGGTGAGTTTAGGAAATGAAAAGAAACGTGAAGGTGGAAAGTCAAAGGACATATGAAGGTCAAAAGTCAAAAGACCTTTTGTCTCCATATAAGAGGTTGTAGACTTTCCATTTGTCCATTTGTGTTTCTCTTCTTCTTTATTTTTCCTTAAGCGTTTTCTTCTCTTTTAACTGTCCTCTCTCTCTCTCTCTCTCTCTCTCTCTCTCTCTCTCTCTCTCTCTCTCTCTCTCTGTTGTATCCATCCTTCTCACGTCCAACCTTTTAATTTTGACTAGAGAGAGAGTGTGTGTACTCAAAAAGATAATTTGATTATAAATGAACTAACTTATTAGTGTGTAGAAAGGAGCTACATAAGTAGTAGCAGAACATGGCTAGGTGCACCTCTCAAAGGTCACAGCGCACCTTTCCCAAGGGTTAAGAGGGGACAAGTCTCCAAAGGTTAAGAGTGGCTCCATTGAATGTGGGAAGGCTTTGCTGATTGAGATGGATTTTGGACTCTTGTTCACCTACCATGTGTGCTAGTCCATGTGCCCTCACATGCTTACAAGGGGTCATGCCCATAGAAGTTGAGAGGCCTAGGCCAAAGGCCATAATCCCAACAATTTTGAAGATGAAGAAGAAGAGCGAGCTCAAATCCCCATAGCTATTGAGCTCCAAGAAGGGAAACATGAGTCCTCTTTGATCAAAGCTCTAGCTAGTTACCAAGGTAAGCATTTTAGGGTGCTATTTGATTCTAAAATCACTAACTCATTCCTTCTTCAAGGTGTCTACATCAGCTAAGTCTAAGCCAGAAGCTTTCTAGGAAGATGAATATCAAGCTAGCAAGTGAAAAGGAAATTGTAACCAAAGTAGCGCTTAGTGCCCGAGGGATTCGCTCTATATACAAAACGGGATGCCACCCACGAGCGGAGAACTTTGATAAAACCCCTATATACGACTCATATTAGGGAGTATGACCCCCCTTTCTACGCTTATATAACAATCAATGAAGAAAACTATCATACCCCTATCTTACATATAAAAGTTTAGGTCTCACATGATCTAACTAAGTAAAACTAGTCAAAGAGTGTGTAGCATAGTGACTAGCAACGTACTAAAGAACCACTTTTGTTAATAACTAGATGTACCCTCAACGTGTCTTAGTTTGAGTTTCAAACTATGTGCCCGATCAGCCTGCACCCTAATTACTCGTCCAATTCTCACCCATCCAAAGCCAGTGTAAATCAACCCTTGACCTACTTCAAATCAGCCCTTATCGATGCAAAATTTGATGTATGACCTGAGAAAAAAAAAATCCCAAAATTCATCCGAGTTCTAGCTCACACCGACGACGAATCATTACAAGTAATCAAACTAGGTTAGGTCCCCCTCCCCCCCCCCCCCCCACAACCCCACCCCCTAGGTATGATACCCCCCTCCCTTATTTTTAAGCTTAGAAGATAAATTATTGAGGGCCTGCCCCTTATACGCTTATGTAAATTGTAAAAAAAATCCCCTCCCCTGCACTTACGTATTGTGGTAAGTTTTCCATGGTGAATCCCTTGGGGCTTGGTGAAGTTCATTTTGAGATTGATGAAAAATCCACTATACATAATTTTTGTGACCTACATTTGGGGACCACAGTGGAACCATATGAAAAAGAAAGTTATTTTTGTAGAAAATCTTGATATGGAAGAAGAGGGACCAAAGGACCACAATCAGGCTTGGGTAAAGAAATACCAAAACTTTTTCTAGAGAAATTGAAGAAAATGCCAACAAGAAGGGAAGTACACCACAAAATTGAACTCTTGCACAAAGTTAGCCCAATAGCTAAAAGTCCTTACAAGATATCTATCACAAAAGCTAGAGAGGTCAAAGGCCAGCTTTGCCTGCTACTTGAGCAAGGATTTGCCCTAGATTCTCTTTCAAAAGAAAAAAGGATGGTACTCTTAGATTGTGCATTGATATATCAACATTCAAATCAGTTACTAGTTAAGGGAGATAAATGTTCACCCTAGTGGAATACGACTTTGAGATTACATACACAAGAGGGACAGATAACATAGTAGCACGTGCCCTAAAGTAGGGAGTCTTTTCTTGGGACTATCTCCATTCCTAACAAACCTCTATAGCATGAAGTTAGAGACCAACTCGAACAGATGGATTCTACGAATTGATCATCCAAACATTTCCCAAGCAATCCATTCAGACAATGAGACATGGACACTCCCTATCAGATGGATGGCTAGTCTACCAACATTGATTGTGTATTCCAAAATTCTTTTGGCCATGATTCAAGGGATAGACTCAAATACATGACCCAATTCCTAATTTTTCAAAACTAAAGTTGAAAGGGTTAAGCTACCGACAAGTTGCAACAATTGGACATCCCACAAATGAAATGGGTATGCATCATCATGGAATTTGTAAAAAGTCTATCTCTGCTACTGTTCAAAGCGGTTACGAACCATCATGGTGGTGGTGTGGCTAATTAACCAAAGTGGCACACTTAATCCTAGTCAAGGAAACATTTCAAAAGTCAAAATTGCTATGATTTCCATCAAAGAGATTTTTCGACTTTATGGTCTACCTAGAAGCACCAAATCACCTCAAATATTTGGGCAAGCCTCTTTGAAAACATTGACACTTAGTTGAACTTCAATATTTCTTACCATCTAGAGAGTGATGGCCAAATTGAAAGAATGAATTAAGTCATATAAAATATGCTCATGGCTTACTGTAGAAGAGAGCCAAAGTCTTGGATGAATTACTTTACCCTTAGTTGAGTTTTCTTATAGCTTGGCTCTATAGACAAGCATTGGCATGTCTCTATTGGCCTTGTATGGTCAACATTGTAGTGTCTCCTAACCGGGTCAAACCTTGTGCACAAAGTAGAAGTGTTTGAGCAAATGCTAGAAGAAATGGAACAAAGAATAATGGTAGCAAAGAAGGATATGAAGGCTGTACAGGATTGGCAAAGACCATGTATGTAGACACATGATGTTGAAAATGGATTTTGAAGGAGTTTGACCAAGGAGGAGATTTTTGTCTCTAGAAAGTATAAAAATCTCAGCCAAGGCACTATGGCCATACTTCGTCATCGTGAAGATCAATGCTCAAGCCTACAAGCTTGATCTTTCCCCTCACCTTAAGATACACACTATATTTCATGTAAGCTTACTAAAGCCTTGACCATGTTCTTAACAACTTTGAAGTAGTCCTGCCCTCCAAATAAGTCTTGGAACTTTGACTAAAAAATTAAAATTCAATACCAAAAAAGAAGATTGCTAGGAAAATAATAGGTTGGGAAGACTTGTCTAATGGTACTTCTTTCCTTTTGAGGATGCCACCTAGGAAGATGAACAAACTCTACATAAAAAAAATTTAGAAGCATTCTCAAGGTAAGGGCATCTCAATTTCTTTGATGGAGGAAGTATGGGAGGTAGAAGGTCAAACACTAAGTGCCAACCCAACCACCCTCTTTCTTCCTTGCCTTGTGCCATCCGGGATCTTCCTCTATGTATCCCCCCCCTCCCCCCAAATGCCTTAGTGTGCTGCCACCTACAATCTCTCTCTCTCTCTCTCTCTCTCTCTCTCTCTCTCTCTCTCTCTCTCTCTCACACACACACACACACACACACACACCCCAACTTCCCTCCCATCCTCCTCCTCTTGTTGCGTGTTCCCATGAATAAATAAATAAATATAAAAGTATAGATATCTATAGAAATTAATTGATATATATATTATATCTCTCTCTTCCTCTATCATCCATATGATTTTGTGTGTGTGTGTGTGTACGTGCGTGCACACACACACACACACACACTTAGTCATTTCACTTGGTTGTGATTGCTTCGTCCGAGTACAAACATTTTTTTGATATTAATTGCTTCAACTTGCTAACCTTTAGCTTTTCTCGGCTTTGATTCTCCCTCTATCTTTGTACCATGACTTGCTTGTCTTAGTATGTGTGCCCTCCTATATCTACTATGAAAAAACTCCTATTGTCCTTGAAGAGTACCTTTGGAGTGAATCTGGCATATGCTATGCTGATTGGAGCTGATGGTTATATTTTCTTGTGGGTGATTACCATGAGTCTTTACCTTGCACTTTCTACCTCTGGTTGGAGGGGTCTTCTGATGCCCTGATCATATTAGGACCCGTGGTCTCCTTGATTTTAAAGGATTAGTATTTTTGACCTCTCAATTGGGTCTTCTTGCTTCACACTCTAACCCCTAAGGGTTGTATGCCCAATGGGATTATCCCCTTTATAAAGCTCTCACTAAATCAATGGGAGGCTCCCATTTTTCTTCCTTTGTGTCAAGAATTGGGCCTCTGTTTTGACTCTGCAACTGGGGTTAATGCACCACGCCCTCATCGTGATGGTCTACAACCCATCTGTCTTGTCCCCCTTGTTCTTTGGCACTACGGGCACATTGCAACATTAATGCTCACCTCCCCTCCTACTATGGACTACTAATGTAACATTTAATGGCCTAATAACTTATGTGTAGCAGAAATTAGCATGAACATAGTGGGCATTTCATTAGAATAGATTCCTAATGAAAATTACAAGAGTGCTTGGGTGGAGAGAGCAACAAAAAGCATAACACCTAGTTAGATAGCATCGACAATACTTTCAAAAGAGAGAGAAATTAAGCTATTGACAACAGTTGAGGACCGGATTTTCATGGAGCCGGTCCCCCCTCCAAAAGGCTTTGTATTATGGTTTCTCCCATCAAGAGAGATATTGTACAATACAATTCTTTGTGTTCCTTCAAGACTAGCTAGTGCAATGAAGATGGAAACTTCATGCACTAAGCAAAACACTTAACAAACACAACTTGAATTATCCCCATTCTCAGACCCAAGACCTCACACACCTTCGAAGATGGTGAGAGCTAGCAGGGTATGAGAGAGATATTGTACAATACAATTCTTTGTGTTCCTTCAAGACTAGCTAGTGCAATGAAGATGGAAACTTCATGCACTAAGCAAAACACTTAACAAACACAACTTGAATTATCCCCATTCTCAGACCCAAGACCTCACACACCTTCGAAGATGGTGAGAGCTAGCAGGGTATGAGAGTAGATTGAGAGGAAGAAGGAGTATCTTACGGGAAAGATGTACATCTCCTCACATAATCACTCATATGTAGCATAGCTTAGCTTAGTAATTAGCTTGGTAGAGGAGATGAGCATGCATTGAAGCTTGGCTCTTGGTTGGATTTGCATCCACATGCCAAGAGAGTGTTGATGTAGGCTTCTATCTCACAAGCTTGGAGTAGGTGATGAGTTCTCCATTAAAGCTTGGGAAGAGATAGTCTTCTCCTTCTTCACACATGAGCTTGTGTGAGTGTGTGTGTGATTATGCCTTGCAAAAATCAGCCCCCTCTCTCTCTTGGGCGAGCCCTCTTGCTAATTGCTCTTGCTGAAGCCTCATTGGCCCTCCCCAAGTCAAGCCAATTACAATTAAGCAGCATAAGTGATAGCCTTCTGACATGTGTCCCCCTTTCCCCTTTTGTGAGAGCTTTAGGTAATTAAATAATTAAACTAAACTCTCATTGGACCCCTTTGCCTCCTGGCCAATAGGAATCAGGCAAGCCATGGGGCTCCTGAATGCTCATTGGACCCCTTGGGAGACTTCCCAATAGTCTTCTAGGAGACTTAATTCTCATTGATTTCTTTTATTAAATGTTTTTAAGTTAATTAAACTAGATTTACTCTAGCTTAATTCTCCTTGGTCCACTTCAAGGGTCATCCAATAGAAATTGGGCACACCTTGTGGGCATCTGGCCTAGGGAGCTGACATGTGTCCCTCATTCCCTTTGTGTAAGGGAGCCTGTGTGTGTGTGTGTGTGGATTTCTCTCTCATCCCCTACCTTTAGGGCTCGCCCCCTCCCATGTAGGGATGTGCAAAGACTTTTAGGGCACACACAAAGCATCCAATTTTCCCTAGGGTTGACCTTTGGACACAACCTTTGAATTTTGGAACCTTAGCATTTTGGAAGTCTTAATGGGCTGAACCTTAGGGTCTTTTTAGCCCATTGTTGCACATGGCTCTTTTGCAGATGCCCCTCCCCCCCCTTTGGATCCCTATTTTCCCTCCTTTGGATCCCTACTGTGGCCGGTCTGCTAGCTTAACCAATATTCTAGCTTTTTCTCCCCTGGCCTTCCCCACATTAAATGATCAGTTTAATATGAGAAAATCATTTAGGAGAATTAGATATTGATTATTATGACAACTAACACCACCTGCACATGAGCTCTCTCCTTTAAGGGTAAATGTGCATGTCCTTTGATGCTCTACTATACCGTCATTCTGGATTGCTCTCATGATAATGTTCTTTCTCTCCCATGCTCTAAGCTTCCATGATATGGGTGGGATGTCCTCTTGCAGTGTACATTGTATTGATAGTTCTATTATGCTCCTATTGCATGGCTCAATACTGCTCATATTGCACACATGGTGTAATAAGAATGTCGTGCTATTGTAGGCATTGCCTTGATGGATTGTGCACTCACTCTCATACGGTAATTATATAGGCATGCACTCTCTTACATGACCTTACCTGCTTTGGTTGGTGTCATAAAATCTAATATTTAACCAACCCAAATGATTTTCTCATATTAAACTGATCATTTAATGTGGGGGAATAGACGTTAACAAGGTTAGAATATAGACATGTGTCTATGGTAAAGGGGTCCAAATGAGAGATGATTTGTCAAAGAGCAAGGCTAGCTAATGAAGCTTAAAGACCTTAGGGTAAGCTTTGTTAAATACCTCCAATGGTTAGTGTTAAAATTCCTTTTACCTTAGGTAAGCTAGGGTTGTGTTTGAGGTCGGAACGCGGCCCAAGATTGAGGTGCTTGTCGTGCTTGCTCACTAAGGTGCTTGTCGTTCTTGGTGGCTAAGTTTCTTGAGGTGCTTGTCATGCTTGCTAACTAAGGTGCTTAATGACTAAGGTGCTAAGGTGCTCTATGACTAAGGTGCTTGAGGATAAGGTGTTCCACTAAGTCAATATAATCCCTACTCATGAGGGGTCGAACCCTAATTGTAGCGGCTAGAGAGACAACACACACACCCTCACACAAGGCAAGCTTAGTACAAAGAAACAAAATAGGACACTTATCAAGCTCTTCTTCATGTTTCCCTCATGGTGTGCCTAAAGCCTATTGGTTGGCCTCCCAAGGGGTCCAATGATAAATTAGTTAATTTAATTAATTGTTTTTGCATTTATCAAGTCACACTCTCTCAAGTGGGAAAGGGGGACACTTACCCCAGGGCTACCCTTGTTGTCTGTTATGCACTAGGCCTGTGATTGGCCAAGCTTGAGGAGGTCCAATCAAATGCCAAGGAGTGCTAGAAGAGGGGGTCGACCAAAGCAAGAAGGGGCCTAGCTTGGGGGGTATACTCTCCCCCCCCCCCCACACACACACATACACACACTCTCATGGTGTGAAGTAGGAAGTGCAAGAGCTCCATCTCCCTCCAGGCTAGTAGAGAAGTTGAGAGCCTACACCAACACTCTTGGCTATGGAATGCAAATCCAACCAAGAGCCATGCTTAAATGCTTAAGCTTGCCATCTTTTCCATCTTCATTACTATGCTACTATGTATGCTAGCAAGAAGAGTGATGATAATTGAGAAAGTACTTCTTTCTCCTATGAATGTTTCTTTTTTCTCTTCCCTACCTCATTCCCCACAAGCTCTCTCCACCTTTGAATGTGTTTGAGGCCTTGGGACTAAGGCTTGGGATAGTTTATGTTTTTTGCAAAGTCTATGTTATGCTCACAATGCTTAAAGCTTCCCATATTCATTGCATCACCTAGGTCACAAGGAACACAAAGATTGTATTGTACCAAGTCTCTCTTGATGCGAGAATCTATAATACAAAAGCCTTTTGGAGGGGGGACCGCTGGCTCCACATAAATCCAGTCCTCAACTCTTGTCAAGCTCTCTAAACTCTCTCTCTTGATGGGAAAATCTAAAATCCACATAAATCCGATCCTCATTTCTTGTCAAGTTCTCTCAACTCTCTCTCTTGCAAAAGTATTGTTCATGCCAAGTTAATTAAGTACTATCATTAAGTTGCTACCATCAATTAAGTTCACCCTCTATGCTCTCAAAGTAGTCTCATAAAAATGATCTCTTTAATTCTCTTAATTCATCTATTCTCAAAGTTCATAGGCCATTTCCATTACATTGGTATCAGAGCTATTGGTTTCTCTTTTCTTGCTTAAGAAGAGAGGTCCTTATGTTGTCCATGAAAGGTTGGGCCTCTTAATTGCAATAGGGTAAGTGTTGGGGTATAAAGCCCAATGTGGTCGCCCAGGTAAGTGGGCGGGCCGCCAGGTATGTACACATATTCTTTTGTTAAAACCTAATAAGAACTTACTATGCTCTACTACACCTTACAGTAGAGCGAGTTCACCATATAGTCGTGCTCTTCTTCTCGCACTCTCTCTCGCGTCGCACTTTCGCTCGTACTCCTTCAACTGGTATCAGAGCTCAGATCGAGGCTCGGGGCAGCATTTGCGGGTAGCCAGAGTCACCTGCTCAGATTGGAGTGAGATTCGACAAGAGAAGACACGACCCCAAATCCTGTGGGCGAGCCCAAAGGGCTCGGTGCTCTCAGAATTTCATTCTGAGGTCATCTCGGCCACCGTTCGGCTTCGAAAAGCTCTGCACAAGCCATTTTCGACTACATGGTCTTGGCGGGTGCAGATCTGACTCTGCAAATTTGGGGTTTCGGCCTACGACTGCAAGTGCTGAGGATATCTACACTTCCAAAGTGCTGATTTGTGGCTGTCTACACAACGAAGGATGGCTCACAGTTCTTGGAGGCGTGTCACATACGACACGGGCACAACTACACACAGACTGTAGGCAACATCCACTAGTTCATCAGGTAGCTTGTGTTTACTGCTTGATATTCCAGATTTCATCCTGACATTGCAGTACTTCCACATGGGATGTATTGTCAGAGATGATGTATGTATGTTGAGGGTTGCTGGCTGTGAGTCACGCAGCAAACAACCGCCACAGTGGTTACAGCATACAGTGGGAAATTTGTGGATGTATGACTTTGTGGGAAGTCTATGTACTGTCTATCAGATTTACTGCAGTCTTTGTTGAGGGTCGAGTGAGGTTTTATTGAGCTGGTGGATTCTCGAATGTTGAGATCCTTTCGGTGATATAGGTCTTGGAGCGATCCCTCGAGCACCCTTAGATAGGCAGCTAGGATGTATTGACTGTGAGTTAGACAATTGGGATTGCATCGTTGCTTTACTGCCATTGAGGCATTGTCGCAGTCTATGCTTACAAGACAGTGAGAGCTAGTACAGGTGCAGGACAGGTTTACCCGCAGCTTACAGTGTTAGAGAGATAGTGTTTTTTGAGCTGTTTTTGGTCTGTTTTTTAGTACACCAGAGCCATTTTACAAAGGAGACTCTGCCGAAATTTCTACAGAATTTGAAGCTTTCTTGGTTCATTTGACAGGTTGATATTGGTTCAGAGGTCAGTTTACAGGGGAAACTCTGCCGAATTTTTCCCAGGAAAGTAAACTATTGTGAAGCGTAGCTATGGCTGGATCACAGGGCACTGCTCTTTACAATATCAAGAAGCTGGATGGAACCAATTTCCCATTGTGGAAGAAGCAGATTTGGCACGTGTTGGTACAAAATAAGCAGATAAAACCTATAAAGCTCAAGGGGATAAAACCAGAAGATATGGACGAAGATGAATGGAGAGAAATGGATGAATTGGCACTTTCTACCATTATGCTGACTTTGGCAGAAAGCGTTTACTTCAATGTAGTAGACGAGATGTCGGCTTATGAAGCATGGACAAAGTTGAGTGATCTTTATGAGAAGCAGAGTCCAGCTTCACAGGTATACTGGCTTAAGAAGCTTGTTGACTTGAAGATGAAAGAAGGGACACCTATGTCCAATTCATTCAGATGATTGGATACCTATGTCCAATCATCTGAATGAATTCAACACCATCTACAGTCAGTTGTCAGCTCAAGGTGTCAAGTTTGATGAACCTATTAGAGCTATGTTCTTGTTGATCACATTGCCGGAAAGTTGGGACACTTTTCGCACAGCTTTGAGTAATTCTGCACCTCCAGATGGTTTGACCATAGCAGGTGTAGAAGGCAGTCTTCTTACTGAAGAAACCAACAGAAAGACAATGGACAAAGGAAAAGGAACAGCCTTAGTTATCAGAGGAAGGACCAAAGAAAAGGACAAAGGTGGAAAGAGGAATCAGTCTCGTAGCAAGTCCCGCAGTGCTAAAGGCAAGAGTGACATAGAATGCTACCATTGTGGCAAGAAGGGTCACATGAAAAGAGACTGCAGAGAATGGAAAGTAGAAAAAGGCAAAGAGAAAGCTGAAGACCATGGTGAGAAGAACGAGTCCTCAATGGAGATTCAAGAAATAAATGTGACAAACACTGTTGCAGAGGATGACAGTCTAGTGTCAGGAGACATCTACTTCTTAAAGAATACAATGGACTCAGCTCTTCTTACAGCATCTGATGGAAATGCACTGAGTGACTGGATTATAGACTCGGGGGCATCACTTCATGTGTCTCCAAACAAGGAGTGGTCTACCTCTTATGTGACCACTAAAGATCATGTTCGGCTAGGCAATGGGCAGACATGTGAGATCTTAGGTGTTGGAGATGTTCAATTGAAGTTTTCAAATGGCTCTTCTTTCACGCTGAAAAATGTGAGACATGTTCCCGCAATTACAAAGAGCTTGATAAGCACAGGTTTACTTGATGATGCTGGCTACGTCACCACTTTTGGACAGAACATGTGGAAGATATCCAAGGGTTCTATGACAGTAGCACATGGAGTAAAGTCTGGAGGACTTTACATGATTTATGTATCAAATGTCTCTAAAAATGTAATCAATGTAACCGAGCAGCCGAACGTTTCTTTGTGGCATAGCCGGTTAGGACATATGTCCAAGAAGGGAATGGAAATCTTGTCTCGTTCTGGTTATTTGCCTGGCTTTTCATTTAATGATTTTGAATTCTATGAACATTGTCTGTATGGTAAGCAAACACAGCAGCCACATAAGCATAGAAGCAGTAGAAGAGATACACATTTGGCACTTGTTCATAGTGATTTGTGTGGACCTATGCCTAACCTATCTCTAGGGGAGCTTCTTACTTTATGACATTTATAGATGATTACTCGAGGAAAGTATGGGTTTACTTTCTCAAGCACAAGGATAAAGCATTTATTGTTTTCAAAACGTTTGTGACACTTGTGGAGAATCAGAGTGGCAAGAAGCTTAAATGCTTACGCACTGACAATGGTGGAGAGTATGTTTCAAAGGCCTTTCAGGACTTTTGTGAGTCAAAAGGTATAAAACATGAACTTCCTGCTCCTTACAATCCTCCTCAAATGGTGTTGTTGAGAGGATGAATAGGACCATACAAGGGAAGGTCAGAAGTATGTTGTCTAATGCACAACTGCCAAATGGGTTTTGGGCTGAAGCTGTATCAACAGCTGTTCATCTTATAAATAGATCTCCTAGCAAGGTTTTGCAGAAGGATTCAATGGCAGAGATGGTATGGTCAGGCAAAATGCCCTCATACAAGCATCTCAGAGTCTTTGGCTATGAGGCATATACTCATGTTCCAAAGGAATTTAGGAACAAACTTGAGCCAAAGAGTAGAAAGTGCATCTTTCTAGGCTATGGTAATTCTGGTGAGATGGGGTACAGACTTTGGGATCCCGAATCCAGAAAGGTTATCCGCAGCAATGATGTTCACTTTAATGAAGCCAAATATCATTCTAAACCAGAGAGGGTTGAGGAGATTAGAAGAGTTGTCTTCCAAGAATATGGACCTGCACGTGCAAGACAAAATGTTAGGGCTCAAGAGGAGCAAGGACAGGATAGAGTGGAACCACAGGTTGTGGCTGAGCCTCAACCACCTATTTTGCATAAATCAGGACGTATCTCACGACCTCCTGATCGGTGTGTTCCATCTATGAACTATGTCATGTTGAGTGATTGCAATGAGCCTTCATGTTACAAGGAAGCAGTGAAAATGAAGGACTCCGAGAATTGGCAATTGGCCATGCAGTCAGAGATGACAGCTCTGCATAAAAACCAGACATGGAAGCTAGTTAAATTACCACAGGGCAAAAAGGCTCTACCTTGTAAATGGGTTTACAGGTATAAGATCACCACTCATGATAGTCAGCCAAAGTACAAAGCAAGGCTTGTTGCCAAGGGCTTTAAGCAAGAACAAGGCATTGACTTTGATGAAGTCTTCTCTCCGGTGGTCAAGATGACTACATTGAGATGCTTTCTTGCATTGGTTTCCATATTAGATTTGGTGTTGCACCAAATGGATGTCAAGACAGCGTTCTTGCATGGAGATTTAGATGTGGAAATTTACATGCAGCAGCCAGAAGGGTTTGTTGAGAAAGGCAAGGAAGATTTGGTATGCCAGTTGTTAAAGAGTCTTTATGGCTTAAAACAATCACCGAGGGCATGGTACCATAAGTTCCACAAGTTTATGCTTTCTCAAGGCTACAAACGTAGCGAGTTCGATCACTGTCTATATACAAAGAAGGCTAAGGATGGCAGTTGGTTGATCCTTATTTTGTATGTGGATGACATGTTGATTGCTGGCAAGCACTTGGAAGAAATTTCAGCTTTGAAGTCAAAGATGGCAAAATCGTTTGACATGAAAGACATGGGTGAGGCAAGTCATATTCTTGGTATGCGCATTGAGAGAGACAGATCAAAGAAGTTGATTTGGTTATCTCAAACAGAGTATATTGACAAGGTTTTGCAACGTTTCAATATGGAGAAGGGAAAGGCATTGAGTGTTCCACTGCCACCATATGTGAAACTTAGCAAACAAGATTGTCCTATGTCTGAGGAAGAACGGGCTGAAATGGATAAGATTCCATATGCGTCTGCAGTGGGTAGTTCGATGTATGCAATGATTTCTACTCGCCCAGACATTGCATTTGCAATGGGAGTAGTAAGTCGATACATGTCAAACCCAGGCAAGAAACATTGGGAGGCAGTGAAAGGAATATTGAGATACCTGAAAGCTACAAAGATTATGCGTATATGCTATGGGAGTCAAGAGCTAAGTGTAAAGGGTTTTACAGACTCAGATTATGCAGGTGACTTAGACAACCGAAGGTCTACGTCAGGGTATGTCTTTACATTGGCTGGTGGAGCAGTATCATGGCGTTCTAGATTACAAGATTGTGTTACTCAGTCTACTACAGAGGCTGAATATGTTGCAGCATCAGAGGCATGCAAAGAATCAACTTGGCTTAATCGACTAGTAACAGATTTGGGAATCAAAGAAGAGATGCATGTGTTATATTGTGATAGTCAGAGTGCTATACAATTAGCTCGCAATCCAGTTTATCACTCAAAGACAAAGCATGTGGAAGTGAAACATCATTTCATCAGGGAAATGATCGAGGATAAGCAAATTGAATTTGTCAAAGTTCACACCACAGGACTTTGTGCATTTTCGCAAGCAGTTAGGTGTAGGGTAGTACATCTCTTGTATATTAGCTTGTATAGTAGCTTCTCTCACACTTAAAGTGCCACATTCGACTTTAAGTGGGAGGTTGTTGGGGTATAAAGCCCAATGTGGTCACCCAGGTAAGTGGGCGGGTCGCCAGGTATGTACACATATTCTTTTGTTAAAACCTAATAAGGACTCACTATGCTCTACACATTACAATAGAGCGAGTTCACCATATCGTCGTGCTCTTTTCTCACACTCTCTCTCGCGTCGCACTTCCGCTTGTACTCCTTCAGTAAGTGGGACAGAGATCTATTATCTTGGTTGAGAAGGACTTAGTTTGAGGTATGAATCTCTCAGGGCTTGCCTTTGCCTTTACCATTATTGAGCTACAAGCAAGCTCAATACAAAACATAATCAACCAAGCAATGCTAGACCATCTACCATCGATGATTTTTACCTGCTCACTTGAGAAATTTCGTGCCATTTTGGCGACTTGTCCTAGATTGTCTTCTGCAGGGCCCAAGAATGTTAAGGTTTTTATTTTTTACCTCAAATAGTATGGAAATGAATAGGCATGCTCATGTAGCCTAGGGTCAACCCTTTATCAAGTCTTGTAGCTATCGGATTAGTGGTTATCAAGTTACGATCGCGTTTCACTTTCTATTCGCCGATGCTCCACGTAGCCGGTTAGGTTACTTTTTCGTGTTAAGTTAGCATTGACCATGGAGAGCACATGGTAATGAGCCTACCTCTCATATCTAGCACTGATCGGTGTGTTGGTGGTGTCATACAAAGCCGTTGAAGTTCCACGCGCTTTAGGTATCTCAAGCTCTCTCTGAGTGTGAATAGTGAAAATGAGCTAGTAAGTGGAGTCAAAATATCTTATATCGGGGGTCTCAAAACCACTTGCCATGAAATTTGACATGTGCTTCTATCTCATCGCAAAATGCACTTCATACTCAAAAATTTCTCAATTTGAACTTTGTTTGCCCACCAACTTCCAAAACAAATGTCATTTTTTTCAAAAATTGGTCGGATTGCACTTTTCACAACGTTCTCATAATTGCACCCCAAATTCACCATATGTTGCACTTGACTTGCTAATCACCCCCAAATTTTTCTTTGTTGTTATGTCACCGTCTCACCTCCTTTTTTCTGTTTTTCTTTGTTTTTTCCAAAATTTTGAAAAAATAAAAGAAATATAGCAAATCAATTTCAAAAAAGATCAATATCAGAGTAATTCAAAAACAACACAATAAGTCTCTATGTATATATTTTTATAATATTTTTGGCCGGATTGTTTCGTTTTATCATATTTTGGCTCAAAAAACTGTTATTTTTACATATAGACACACACCTAGAGGCTCTTTTTTGGCATTTGTCCTTATATATATGTAGAATCAAGTTAGATAAGGACATAAGTACTCGGGATCACAAAAAAATTCCACAATCGAACCCAAAAAACTCAAAGTCATAGAAAACAGTGCCCTTTTTAGCACATTGGGTTCGCATTGACAATGCCTCTCCCCCTCCTAGTTGGAGTCCTCCTGGATGATGGTGTATCACCCTAGGGTATGTGTGGTGCATGGGTATCAACATTGTGCTAATGCAGGACATGTAGTGTAGCCCTATATGCATACGCAGTCAATGCATGGAAAAAATCAATGTTGTGCGAGAGGAGGGTATAAGCAATATGCTTATTGGCATTCGATGTTGAGGTTTGTTGGTTTGGCATGACCTGTATTAGAGTGGTGAAATAATAAACATACCAATTGTGCCGCTCGTTGTTTAATTGACATTGGATGATCTTGTACTACTGGTATGTCTCGCGTCATGGGGTTGCACACTTGCGTGAATCCAAAGATCGAATATGTTGTACGCTTGGTCTGTTGTTTAAGAATCCAAATCAAAAGCTGGCTCTTTAGAGCTCGCCATAAGCTCTTGGGTACACAAATCTTCTTCTTGTTTAGTATTGGTTGTCTAGGCTTTGGTCCTAGTTGGATCTTAGTTGTTTGTACTGAAGGGAGTTCCTTGCCTTGTCTCTTTGGAATCCAGAGTTGTTCTCGATTGGCTTGGACTGCAATCAACTTCTTTGGCACCCATGCTTTTGTGATATAATATGTTATCTTTTAAAAGCACATATTTAGGACTTCACATTTCATTGCTCGCAAACAAAAACATGTCAAGGCTTGAAACAATTAGGATTTTATTGGCCAAATATGTGTGTTGATGTTCATGAGTAGGTTACTAACAATTGCACCAGAATGGAGTTGATATATAATTGACTACCTAACAACGAGAACTCTTCTTGAAAATACCTCTAGAGCACGTCAAAGAGCTATAGAAGTAGAAGCTAGAGACTTCACACCAATTGAAAATCAGCTCTATAAGAGAGGAAAGGATAATCAGCTCAGAATATGTGCAACAGAGAGCACGTGTTTGCCAATCTTAGAGCAAGCACATGGAGTCATAAGCGGAGGCCATTTCTTAGGGGATAAGATGACAAAAATTGTGGGAATATGGTGGCCTACATTACATATGGACGCTGAAGGATATGTTAAAAGATGTGATGCTTGTCACTGTACCAAAGTGCCAATAAAGAAGGATGAGATGCCTTTAAGGCCTATGATTGGAGCCAAAGCTTTTTCCAAGTGGGGTATAGACTTTGTAGGACCAATTTCACCTCTCGCTTACAGGACTCACGCCCAATATATCATTGTTGCCATGGACTATCTCACTAAATGGGTTGAAGCAACAGCCACACAAAAAGCGGATGCAAGGACCACTACACAATTTCTCTATGAAAATTCCTTTGTTAGATATGGTCTACCAGTAGAGCTTGTTAGTGAGATCGTGGCATACGTTTTATTAATGAAGTTATTGAAAATCTTCTAGATGAATTTGTGGTACTTCATAAGAAGTCTGCTCCATACCATCCACAGGCAAATGGATAGGCTGAAGCTACAAACAAAACCCTCTGCACTATATTGACTAAAATAGTATCTGATTCAAGGGCCAATTGGGGTCAAAAGTTACACTCTACATTGTGGCCTTACAAGGTAGCTTATAAGACATCTATTGGAACGACACCATATAACATGGTGTTTAGTCTTAACACTATCTTGCCCATGGAGTTTTTAATCTCAACTCTAAGGGTAGCTAAGCAACTAGAATGGACAGGCCATGAATTGTCTTTGAGAATAGATGAACTTGAGAAGCTGGATGAGCTCGGCTTGAAAGTTGTAGCTTTCCATCTACGCTCAAAAAAGAAGGCAAAAGGAATTTTTTGATAAGCATGTACACTCAAAATAATTTAAAGCACATGATTATGTCTTGGTTTATACATCAAAACAACATACCAAGAAACTCAAAAAGCGAGGGATGGGACCCTTTGTGATCAAAGATCTGTCACCAAGTGGGACTGTCAAGCTTGCTACATTAGACGGTGATTAAATTCCCAATTGGATTAGTGGATGTAGGCTCCAAAAGTATCATTTACCACTAACCCAGGACATGCTTCAAAAAATCCATGAAGAGAAGAAAAGAACTCAAGAAAAACAGTGAATAGTCAAAGAAGCTTAAGCGGAAGCAAAGGAACGAATGACAAAAAGGAAGCTTCTACGACAACGGCAACAACAAGGACCACCACTATGGATCAATGCAATCAAGGTAGCATAATTTGATGAAGAGAATATGGAGGATCCAACAATCAAAGTCAAGGTTGGAAGTAATCAAGTGGAAGAAAATGCATTTCTAGATTCAGGAGCTCAAGAAAACCTTATTTCCTACAGCTTATACGAGCAGCTTGCACTTGACAAAAAGCTCCAATCCACACAACATGACATTTAAAGCTATTTAGATGACACATTTAAATCCACACAACATGACTCCTCACACTATTATATACATTCAAAGACTATTATAAGTCTATACAGGGGTTGACCAATGACTGCATACATGTGTATAAACCTCCTTTAATAACCACAGTGTCCCATAAAGCATTGTACCTGCTTTGTGTTGTTTGGTTTAGGCATCTCTACAATTACTTTTATCTTATCCAAATTCGTAGATATGTCATTTTTTGAGACAATATGTCCCAGGATTCTACCTTATTTGACCATGAATACGCACATTTTTGGGTTAAGGTAGATCCTATATGTCTTGCACTTCTTGAATACTTTTTTGAGGTGTTCCATATGTTCATCCCTCAAGAGAGAGTGTACACATAGATCATCCATATAAATTTCCAAGAATATCCTCAAGTATTCTTTAAAAGCATGTGCCATTAACCTCTGGAATGTTGCAAGGGCATTAGTCAATCAAAACGGCATGACTCTATATGCATATATACCCCATTCTATGAAAAAATCCATCTTATATTGATCTTCAAGAGTGATTGCAAGTTGGTTGTAGTTGTAGCCAGAGAATCCATCTAAAAAGGAATAAGCCCGCTTTTTGCCACTCGTTCTAGAACATGGTCAGTGATATGTAGGGGATAATTGTCCCTTATTGTGGCTGCATTCACCTTCTTTAGATTGACACACACTCAAAGTTTACCATTTTCTTGGGCACTACCACAATTGGAGATACCCAGTCGATTTGTTCTATTTCATAGATGAACCTCAGCTTCCTTTAGTTTATCAATTTCTTCTTTGATACGCTTAGAAAATGTATCATTAGACGTATATGATCTCTGTCGGGGCTAGACTTTGCATCAGGTTTTAATGGGATTGTGTGTTGGCATATTATCAGATCTACCCCTTTTAGGTCTTTATATGACCAACCAAACATGTCCTTGTACTCCTTGAGAAGCCTTATGAGCTTCTCTTCTTCTTTCGTACTTAGATCAGTTGCTATATAGATTGTCCTTGGCTCTTCTCCATCCTTGTCCTACCGAGTCTATCTTCTTTGCGTCCTCTGGCCCTCATATGACTCCTTGTCCTTTTGCTCTCATATGGGTTGTATCATTACTACCTTTCTATCTTGGATAGTGATTTTTTTTGTAGTGGGAAGGCACGCTCATTTTGTCTTCATTTTTCTCACCCTCTTCTTCATCACTCTCTATTTTCATTGTCCACACTTCCCTTAGAGTTTTCTTGAGATCTCTGTATTTCTTCTTTCTGGTACATTTAGTTCTTCAAGCTCGTCTCGTCCTGGTTCTTTTGTTTTCTTAGGTTTTGTTTTAGTTTCAGCCTTTCGAGTTTTTTTTCTCAAGTTTCTTGTGTTGGTTGGTGTCTTTGGATCCCAAGCTCTAGAGAATCTCCCCAAAACTTTGTCTTTAACACAATCTTCAGCTTTCACAAACATCAAAAATTGTGTTTTGCCTCTTATTCTAGGCATCGGATTCTCTCTAGCCCTGCGCTCAGTTCTCTTTTCCTTATAGTGTTGTTGACGTTTAGGTTTTTGATTTTGAAAGTTTTAGAACCTGACATCCTCTATTGTTTCCTTTTGTTCACTGGGGTTGTTAGAGCATTCATTATATGCATCCTCATCTCACTCAAGGTGCTCTAGAGAGTCATAAAATAACTCCTATGTCTACTTCTACCGGTTCATCTTTTATGGGCTGCTCAAAGACTGTTTCCTCATCTTCCATATTTACCACACTAACCATATAGCATGGAACCACGTCATAGTCATCTTTGTTGCAAAACTTTGTCATGGGACCATCCAAAATAGCACACACATCTGGGGTAGCTAGAATATGTGTCCACTCTAAATGCTCTTGAGTTTCTTTATGGAAGGGTTTAGGAATGTATTCCTTGTCTTCAATTGCCCTTTCTAGAATACACTCTTCTCATTTAAGCTTTCGCAATGAGATGCTTCGCACATCCATAGCTCCTTTGGCATACCTAACTAAGATGGAAGCTCAAACCCTGCTAATGTAGTTGAATCAAACTCCTCAATGGGGGTTCGGTTCACATCTTTGTAACTATGGTCTTTAAGGTTTATACGCATTGTGGTTTCCATGTGCCTCAGGAATATATATCATAACCCCAGTCTTGGACCATCTTCAATTGTCGCATGAATGGTCGCCCAAGTATTATGTCGTAGTTGTTCTTCTTGAAAATCTACTATAGCAAAGGTATGCTCATACTCAATGCCACAAGAAGTGACAATTACCTCTTCTAAAATCCCTAGGGGTTTCTTCATATAACCATCTACTAATTGCAATTTCATCCTTGTGGCTCTCAAGGCAGGTTTTTCCCATTTCTTCCATACCTCTTTGGTTGCAATAGCCACACCCGCTCCACTGTCAAGAATGGCCATGGTTGTAACACCTTGAAACTCAACGAAAAATGTAGTATTTCCATCCTCGCCTTCACAATACTCCCCTACCTTGTTTAAGGGTATTGGTCGCATGTTTAATTGAGGCTTCTTTAGCTCTCTGGTCCCTTCTTGTATCTGTGAAGTTGGATCTCTTACACCAAACTTTTCTAAGCATCTTCCAACTATCGCCCACATGTTTGGTCATATTCAAAGAAGCTTGGCTAGCATAATGGTGCAAGTCACAGCATGTGAGTACAATATGTCTATCAGTCCTTTAGAGTCCACCATCTTTTTCGAGGAGAGTCTGTGTGATGGGACTGCCTTCACGTCAAACTTTGCTTCATACTCTCCCATATAAGAGGGTAAGGTTCTCAGAGACACGGGTTGGCTATCCAAAGATCTTGCAGAACTTATATCCCCCCAATATAAGTGAATATCCAGATCTGCTTGAGATCCTGCGTCAAATTCCCCAATAGGAAGAAGAAATACCTCCCTCCCATTATTAGTCTGGTTATTTCTCTGCCTTAGCTCATTTCCTTTGTTTGCTTATTCTATTTGTTTCCAAATTTTATCTAAGCGGTCGTCTTCTCTGTATATCTCATGTATGATAGGATGGAAACCATCAGATGCCTGATCCGTGGAAACCATCAAATGCCTGATCTATGGTATTCATCACTACTCTTGGCTTTTTTATTAGCTTCACAAGTTCTAATTCCATTGTGGGAATCTCAGCTATCCATTCACGCTCGTGTCTCGATGGGACCACTGGTGTTGGAGCTGCAAGCTCCATCCAACCCTCTGGTTTTCTTATCGGTGGCCCTAACAAAGCTTGGGTTGTTTGGATCATCTTCTAACACATCTCTAGCCTTTGCTTTTTCAACTCCGCATATGGGTATGTCATCCATCTTTGTTCCTAGGTCCAGTTATTTTCAAGTTGGGCCTCATAAGCTTTCAAAAGTGCGTCTAGAGGTTCATTCACTTTTTCAACTAGGACAGATTCTCCTGGACTTGCACTTTCTGGTTCCTCATTCTTCTCGGACTCTGCCTAAGGGGTCTCCTTTTCCTTGTTGGCTTTCCCTTCTAGTTTCCTCAATTTTTCCTTGGTTTGTTTCACCTCGTATGCTAAGGAAATTTTTCTTGTTCCTTCCTAACTTTCATGCGTGCTTTCCTAGCCTTCCAAGTGTTGCATCAACTTTTCCGTTCAAGACTAGGTGCATCTGTTCTAGGTTCCTCAATTATTGGTCCTTCCATTGATTTTTGAGTGTTGGAAATGCACACAGCTTAGAGAAGACAAAGGAAGCTCAAGACACACAACAGAGAGTGTATTACTTAGCTACCACATGTATATGGTAACAAATCCCCCCTGGGAGAGATGTGGTGAACGAGGGCTAGCAGGAAGAGTAAAGGGAAGTGACATGCCCTGAGGACAGGATCACTGCACAAAGGGGATCAAGCCCAAAGCTTTGCAGACAGCTTCAAACTTCTCGACAATTCCTTTGTGAAAAGATCTGCAAGGTTGTCTTGCGTTGGCACATAAGCCAAGTTGATCTCTCCTACTGAGAGCCTCTCCCTGACATAGTGGTAATGCACCTCATTGTGATTTGTGCAAGCATGAAAAACTAGGTTCCTTGCAACTGCCAATGCGCTATGACTGTCTGTGTAGATGATGTTGGCAATGTCTTGTCCAACACCCAAATCAGCCATAAGGCGTCTGAGCCATACACACTCAACCGTAGCTGTCAAGATTGCCCTGTACTCAGCCTCACAATTGGAAGTGGCCACAGTAGGTTTCTTCTTGCCAACCATGAGATACATGAACTACTAAGCATGAAACAAAAACCACTTGTGGACACTTGTGTGTCATAACAACCAACCCAATTTGAGTGCGAAATGCATGTAAATCTGGCAACAATGATCCCCCCCTTGGGATAAAACAAGCCAAGATGCAAATTTCCACTCAAGTAGCGAGAAAACCTCTTGACTACCTGCCAATTCTTAGACCCTAGGCTATGCATAAATCTGCTAACCTGTGAGATTGCAAACTGAATATCCGGCCTCATGTTGCATACATAAATGAGGCAGCCAATAGCAGATTGGTAAAGAGTGACATCAACAGGATCACCAGCATCATGGAGACTCAACTTCAAACTTGTTTCCATGAAAGTGGCAATAGGTTTGCAATCCTCAAGTCCAAACTTACATAGCGATGTCTCTATGTAGCTTTTCTGACACAAGGCAATCCACCATCACATTGTTTAAACTGTATGCCCAAGTAATGATGCAACAGCCCCAAATCTTTCATCTTGAAAGTAGCATTCACATCAGCTTTAAATTCACCAATATGTGCCTCATTGGGACAAGTGATCAGCAAATCATCCACATAAAGAACAACCATGAGAAGTACATCGCCCTCACTCTTGACATACAATGTGCTTTCTGTTGGACTGTTACAAAAGCCTCGTTTGACCAAATGAGTGTCATCTTTCTCATACCAAGCACGAGGAGATTGCTTCAATCCATACAAAAGCCTTTTTACATATGCACACTTTGTCCTCTTCTCCTTTCTTAACAAAACCGCGAGGCTGTGTTACATAGACTTCCTCAAAAATGTCACCATTCAAGAAAGCAGTAACAATACCGGATTGATGTACATCCCAACCAAAATGAGCTGCCAATGCACATAGAAAACGAACAGTAGTCATACAACAAGTGGAAGAAAAATTTTCTTCATAATCTATGTCTTTCTGCTACGCATAGTCTTTTGCAACAAGTCGAGCTTATGGCGATCAACCTCACCATTCGGCTTGCGTTTCAACTTGTAACCCACTTTGTATCAATGGCCTTTTTTCTAGGAGGCAAATCACATAAAGTCCATGTGTCATTTTCTATAAGTGCATCGTATTTTGATTGCATGGTAGCCATCCAATGTTTTGAATTCCGTGCTTCATCAAAAGATAGAGGTTCCTCTATATCACATAAGCTAGACACAGCTAAAGCAAGTCAAGCCTTATGGCGATCAACCTCACCATTCAGCTTGCGTTTCAACTTGTAAACCCACTTTGTACCAATGGCCTTTTTGCCAGGAGGCAAATCACATAAAGTCCATGTGTCATTTTCTATAAGTGCTTCGTATTTTGATTGCATGGCAAACATCCAATATTTTGAATTATGTGCTTCATCAAAAGATAGAGGTTCCTCTATATCACAGAAGCTAGACACAACCAAAGCATAACAATCTGATGCATAAGAGGCATGGCGAGAACCTGAACGAGTATGACTAGACAAAGGTGCATCCAATTTACTGTCACGCAAAGTGTGCACCATCCATTTTGGCATACCTCTAGCCTGCTCATTTTTAGCCCTTTCCTCATCAAGTACATCATGTACATCTACATCAGTAATAGGCTGATCTGTAACATTTTTAGAAACCCCCATAGGCTACATTTTTCTCATTTGAATTTACATCGAACTTCCACCACTGAAAAGAGCCAATAAACTATCCTAAATGCCCTATGAGCTTACATTACTATCTCTATACATGACAACAAAGGCTGAATAGAATCTTTTACAAACAAAACCTCACGTGAGACCAAAATACGCTTTGTTTGCGGATGGTATAACCTGTAACCTTTGCTTCAGCACTATAACCAACAAAAGTACATTTGACAGCTTATCATCCAATTTTCTGTGTTGCGCTTGTGGCACTAAACCATAAGCCAAATGGCCAAAAACACGGATGTGCTCAATAGATGGCTTTCTATCATGCCATGCTGCACATGGAGTCATAGACTACAACACTTTTGTAGGACACATGTTGAGTACATAAGTGGCACACATGACAGCCTCAAGCCAAAATGAATGTAGTACTCTTGACCATACATCGTGCCATTTTCGTAAGAGACCTGTTTTTCCTCTCAGCAACACCATTTTGTTGAGGCATATACGGCACTGTACAGTGGTGTTTATCCCATGACTAGCCAGAAATGCATTAAATTCATGAGGCATATACTCCCCCCCTCGATCGGAACAGAGGGTGCCCATAGTACATATCGAGACATTTTCAGCATGAAATTGCTTGAAGCACATAAACACTTTGGACTTAGCTTTCAACGGATATAACCATGCATGCCTGGGAGTAGTCATCAATGAAAAAGTCATGAAGTACAAGTAATTTCCCAAGGACGGAGTTTGCATAGGCCCACAAACATCACAATGCACAAGTTGCAATCTGCATGTAGCGTGAACTGACCCATCCTTTGGAAAATTAGCACATTGCATTTTACCCAAAATATAGCCTTCACAAACATGTTTTACAAGTGCTTCAAGAGGCAGCAAAGAAGCAACCATATCAAATTTCTGCAAACGTAGAAAATTGGCAAAATTCAGATGCTCAAAACGTGCATGCCACAGTTTTGCATCTGAAACAGCCCTTGAATCTGCAATTGCATTTGCAAAATTTTGTCCACACTTGTCATACAAAGTGAACTTATACAACCCACGACACAAAAGGCCAGACGCAACAATTTCATCACCAAAACTAAGATCATGAATTGTACATCTGTCATCCACAAATTTGACTACGAGACCAAGTCTAGCAAGTGCAGATACAGACAGAAGGTTCTTTTTTATCCCAGGTACATACAATGCATCAACAAGTGTGAAAGAACTACCATTTGTAGCAGTAAGCACAATATTTCCAACTCCTTGAACAGGATAAGAGGCATTGTTGGCACAAGTCACTGTATTCACATGAGGGACAGACTCAATAGAGGTAAACAAAACATGATGTGAGGCAATCTGCTTTGTAGCACCACTATCAAAATACCACACATGTGAATCTACAGCAAGTGACATACATGCATCATGGACAATAGAATCATAAGTGCACTCTGCACTAAATGCCCATTCTGCATCAACATCAGCATCACAACTCTGCACTAAATGCCCATTCTGCATCAACATCAGCATCACAACTCCTTTGACAAAAGACTCTATAATCGATGCACTTGTATTGGACCCTGTAGTGGATCCAACCTCTTTCTTCTTAGCCTCTTTTTCCTTCAATTTTGGACACGGCTTGATCAAGTGATCATTAGCTTTACCATAATGGCAACGCATCTTCTTTTTGCCCTTATCACCAAAATTGTCAGACGAAGTGTTGCTAGCAGTACCATTAGGAACAAAATTTTTGCCGCTCGTAGCAGAACCATAATAAGTGGTTACATTGTTGTTCACCTTTTCTTTGAGCTGCAATAAAAGCATGCTCAACTGCACAATGCCTAGTCCTGTTTTTTCTGGAAAGTGACTCTTGCAACAGCAATGTGCACATAATGCATCAAACTTGACAACTTCAGGATTTCCTTGGGTCATAAGTCTCCAAGGACTAGCAAAAGTGTGGTAAGCATCTGGCAAAGCATCAAGAACAGTCTGCACAAGTGAACTATCAAAAATGACTTCTCCTGCAGAAATTAGTTGCTCATTAACATCCTTGACACTAGATAGGAAAGTGTCCATTTCATTTTCCTCATGCATAATCTTCGATTCGAGCTCTTTACGCAGCAAAGCAATTTTAGCCTCATTGCGGCTTGCATAAAGACCTACTAGAATATCCCAAGCCTGTTTTGTAGAGTTTTGTTGAATGAATGTGAGGAATGTAGTGCGCTTCACAACAATGCAATTAATGCATGAGCCTGTGCATCTTTTACATCCCAACAAGCATGCTCATCCGTAGGCAAAATAGCTCTGACAGCAGCAACCCTGGTAGCAAAACCTGGAGTATCCTCAAAATTGCATGCATCCATAGTACCAGGACGTACATCAATGCCCTGCACAATGTGTCAAACTCCCTTTGATACAAGTACATGTTGCATCATGTAAGCCCACATAGGGTATTCGTCCCCATCCAATTTGTCCTCAGCAGAGCAAACATCTTGAACACATCTATGTTGTTGTCAGCCATGGAAAATGTATCCACCTGATGTGAAAATTGCCCAAAATAAGGAGAAACTGAGTGAGACCAGCATGTGCTATATAGCACAACCCATAGTAGACTGTATAAGACTTGTTATGCAGTGATTGGCACCGACAGAAATTTTGCACAAAATGAAGAAATCGCATGTGCAGTCCTGGCTGTAGTGGAAACGGAGGTCAAAATGAGCCCGAAATTTTTTGTCGACCTACTGACGCTTGCCAAAGCTTGTTGAATCTAAGAAAACGATCAGGGGTGTTCTGACGACGTTGGCAATTAAGCTCGGGAGGACGTGACCTACTCTGATACCAATTGTTGGAATTAGGGTTGCAGGGAAATCCACACAGCTTGGAGAAGACAAAGGAAGCTCAAGGCACACAGCAGAGAGTGTATTACTTAGTGTGTAATGGAAAGATAGATAGCCCTAGAGCGATGGGCATATATACAATGCACGTGGAGGGGGGGACTCCTAAAGAGGGAAAAAATGCCCCGGCGGTCCTAGTTTGTTCACACACATCACTACCACATGTATATGGTAACACTGAGCTTGCGCTCTTGTGACAACCTGTATAGGTGTCACTGTTTCATTTTCACAATCACTACTTGACGGGATTGTCTCTAACATGTTCAACGTTGTTTTCACCATTTTATTCGGGTTTTTCGAGCAGTCACTAATCAAATGAGTGATTCCACAATTTGGACAGTAGACATTCACTTTAATGATCTCCGTATGTGGATAACCTTTCATAAGGTGGTCACCACCGCACTTGTAGCACGGTCCTAATGGTTTTCAAGGCGCTCCTGGAGTTGGTCTCTGTTTATAGGTAGGCATGTGTCCATTGGCTATGAATAATAATCTTCTCTTATCTAAGTTGTATCTGCCTTCTCTTGTAGAATGAGCTGATGTTGGTGGTCCAAAATTCCTGTCATGCTCCAAGGTTTCGGTGCCTTCGGCTCTTTGGGTGGATAGTATGTTGAAATGGCCATGTATCCACTTGGCTCTTCATAATATGCGGGCACAGGCACTAAGGCTTGTTCCTCCGTTTCGTCTACAGTGGGTGCATACCTAATTCCTACTGATATTTCTCCTGGGAGAGGTGGTTATTGTCCCAAAACAGGTTGTGGCCGTTCAACCCCTACTGGTTTTTTGTTGTATACCTAAGAATTAGTAGTAATTGAGAAGGTGCTACCTAGGCTAGTGGGGCATATTGTTGCTCTCTCACATATCCCTTGTTGTAGTAACACTCTTCTGTCACATGATTCATCCATTTTTTATCGATGGCACACCACTTGGTTTGCTTAGAATGTGGCTTAGCAAATGGGCCTATTCTTTTGAGTACTTCTCCAATAAGTTGCTCCTGACTTACAGTTGTCTCACTCTTTTGTGTTCATTTTGTGGACTTTGATCCACTACATTGTGATGACAAATCATCATCTAAGTCTTTATAGTCACCTTCCTTGTAGACAGCACAATTGTCTACTAGGTATAGAGCTTCCTTTATCAACTCATTTAGGTTGTGCTCTTCTTTATATGCAAACCATTGTGAAGGTCTGCATTCCTCAGCCCTTTGATAAATATCAACATGAGTCTGAAATGTATTGGTAACTCTTCCACAGGGCAAAATTTTACGTAGCATTTCAGTTTTAAAGCTACTTTTTGTACAAATTCTCCTTCTTTTTGCTTGAGCTTATGGATTTGTGAGACCATGTTGTGGGCTATCCCTCTTTGAGAGAATTCCATAAACTCGTCAAATACCTCCTTCATTGACTCAAAATCTCTACATTCAATGGAATCAAAGAAGGTGGCGGCATCCTCCTCTAGAGTTAACCCAAATCCTGCGAACTACGTGGGAAAGTCTAAGACTTCCTCAACTCTAATGACGCGCACAAATGCTGCCACATGATCTCTTGGGTCTCTATTTCCAAAATATTTCTTGTTAACCCATTTTTGTACTTGAGGAAGTCTGCTTGCAGTTGCTCTTTGCTCTGATTTTCTTTCAAACCTCTTTCCCAACTTGTAAAGTACTTTGCACTTCAAAATGATCACCGACTTGTAAGATCCTTGGTTCTAGCTATCTCTACAAAACTTTTGACTCTGCAATTCTTTGTCAAAATAGTGATTCTCACTTAAATACTCTACGGTGTTGATCGATATTACTAGGGGGTTCATCCCAACCAAACAACTATATATAAGGACTTGATTCCCTATGTGAGTCTTATGCACTAATCTAAGGAGACATATGGGACCCTAGTTTCACAAGGAAGGCTCTTGGACATTCAAAATCATTACCCAAGCCCTAAAATGAGCCTTCAGACTTCATACACGTATAATGTACTACGTGATCAGAATTAGCCCAAACTTGAAATTTAGACTCTCCTTGATGTGATCTATTCACCTGAAGTTTTGCTTTGTTATTCAAACTCCCCTTGGCAGGTCTATCACCCCTAATTCTATCTTAGTTGCTGTCAGCTTCTTTTGGAGGTCTTTTAAGTCAAAGATGATCCAAATTGGATGTAACTTGGTCTCTAAGCCTGTTTTGTGGTGCTAAACACTCTACATTCCTGATGTCAGATCTAGTCTCTAAACATGCCCTTCAAACATCATATGTGTATGATGTATTTTGTGCAAGGATGAGGTAAAAACTTCTCCAAAGATCCTCCACCACTCATACAACACACAGATATGCTCAAAATTGAATTTGGATGTCAATCAAGCACAAGATCACCACTTTTTGACAAGGAACTTCCCAGAAAGAGTAAAATACTCTCAATACTCAATCTATATGTCCAAATGAAATGAAGCTTGGTGTATGTGCTCAACTCAACATGCAGAATATGGGCATAAAGTCAAAAAGTCAATTTGGATGCCAGAATCACCCTTCAGACATCAACACGTATGATGTCTGCTGATTGATTTCTGTCCAAAATCTATCCATAGGCATCCAAAAGTCTCAACACTCGTTTTTAAGCACTTTTACCAGTCTTCATGCAAAGACATGCTCAGAATCACAAGTTCTTTTTTTTTTCGTTTCCGACACGTCGCCTTTGTCTTTTGGGTACTAAGTGTTGGTCAAAACTTTAGTCTCAAGGTGTGCTTTGGGTAAAAGACCTCTTTTGAACACTCTGGTGCAGTCTGTTTTGTCAAACCTGGCCTTTTGCTAGCCTAAGACATTATACGCGTATGAAGTTCAGAGTTGCAAAATTTTAAATTTTCTCAACAGATCTCTTGCATATGCTTTCTTATATTCTCAGCATCATTTAGTCATGCACAAATATCCCCAAAAGTTTGTTTGTTGCATTTTCACTCTAAAGATTAAACTTTTATAGGATTTTAAACGCAAACAAGCACACAAGCAAATAAATCTGTGATGAATAGCCCTAGATCATAATCAACATGTCCTTCCTAAAACTACTATTACACATCATATGGGGTGTTGTATTTATGATTAGAAAAACACTTCACTCTCTCACACGAACTAGCTATCATGTTTATCACCTCACAAATCACTCACACACCATCAACACTAAAACACGACTAATACTACCCATGGCAAAAAATCCAGGCGAGTCACACGCTCCCTAGCACCTCTCCAAGACCTCAAGAGTCCAACTCCCAGATCCTACCTAAAATAAAATAACAAAATTTTGGCGAACCAGAGGGACTTCTATAGGACTAGTCTAAGGTCACCTACCTAGGGCTCTCGTCCCCGGCAATGGTGCCAATGTTGGTGGATATGCCGCGAGCATAAGCTAGCATAGCAAGAACTAAACCAACATACCAAAACGTCGGCCAAAGACGTAGCTCGATCCGCATGCGTGTGGAAGCAAGCAAACGGTTGTCAATCACCTACTCGGCCTTCTAATGACAAGTACTACTCGAGGAAATCAAATCCAGATATCCTGTGTGCTTGTGGCTGCAACAAAACCTACGATGCTCACGTTATTCCAATCAAAATCAACAGTCCTCGAATCGCCTCGAAACACAGAAGGAATCCTCTACTTCCCAAGAGGTCACTACCCTATGGACTCTGACCTTATATCCCGCCCCGTAACCACTTGGTGCAGCAAACGCGTATGAAGACATGCAGTCTATTACAGGTCACCGATTCTCAACATACATGATCCTCATGTGTAGCTCTTCTCGCCGTGAACCTACTGGTATGAAGAACTCGCAAAACAGACACATGTTTTGCAAGATAACTCACTCAGAAGCTCGTGGAAGCTAGCCTCGTGATGGAGCCAAAAACTTGCAAGCTTGGCGTTGGTGCGTAGCCCTCGCTCGTTGGTGGTTTTGGCTTTGCAATGGCTGCTCCATAGCGCACGCAGTGAAGAGATAAGACCTCTCTCTCTCTCTCTCTCTCTCTCTCTCTCTCTCTCTCTCTCTCTCTCTCTCTCTCTGTGTGTGTGTGTGTGTGTGTGTGTGTGTGTGTGTGTGTGACACGGCACATAGTTTACGCAAGGATCAATTAACTTAAAAATCCCCCTTAGGATTACAAAATTTTGGCTTCTATACATTCCTCTTGAGAGGTACATTCTTATCAAAAATAGTCTCTCAAATCTATCAGACTTAAATGTTACAAAACGTGGGTGATTCTTCTCAGTGTTCCTCCAGTCAACAAGTCTTGAAGAGCAAATATGCTTCATAAAAACAAGTTTATTTTGGATGCTATCATCACTTTGTAGGAAGGGATGGATTATGTTGAGGAACCTAGTCAAGAATTCTATTTTTTTAAGATAGACTGTGACAAAGCTTACGATAGAATTGAACAAGATTTCATTTTGCAATCACTTTTTGATATGGGTATTGGGAGGAAGTTCATTAAATTTACACATGTGCTCTTTAGCAATGTCGAAATAGCAATGAATGATTAGTTATCTGAAAGTATGCTTCTCATAAGGTTTATCAGATAGGGCTGCCCATTGGCTCCCTTGCTTTATGCAATCTCCTTCTTATATGCATTGGGTTGATAATAACTTCATACAGATGGGTAAAATTAAGGAATTTAGATCTCTGGTGTAGAGCATGATTTATGCCTTCAATAGTTCGATGATGATACTAATATTATTTTGAGGGCAAATGCTTAGACAATTAATACTTTTATGGAATGTCTAAATATCTTTTGTCTTGCAAGTGGCTCTCATATCAATCACCATAAAACTCATTTTGAAGTTTCAAATGGTTTTATTCCTTCTACAATGACTCATGCAGGGTGTCAAATCATACCAAATGGACAAGTTTTTAGGCTACTGGGTATACCTATGGTTTTCAAGGTCACTATGGGCCAAAGATGGCAATGGATATTTGACAAATTTAGAAGGAAAATCTTCCTATGGCAAGCTTTCAGTCTAACTTGTCAGCCACAATGGTTGTGTTAAATCATTATATCTCACTTCTTTCATTTATTTTCTTGCTTGTTGAAGGCCAACTAAATTGCAAATGAAGCACGTAGTAGCCAGATCGAGGAGATTTCTTTATTTCTTTGGGGAGGAAACAATAATATTTTCAAAGTCAACAAGGTGTCATGGAAAACATGCTGCTATCATAAAGCTAGAGGTGATCTAGGGATCTTGAATATTGAAAGACAATCAATCACAAAGTGGGTCAAAAGATCACTCTCCTCCTAGGAATACTGGTCTTTCCTTGTGCAGGAATACAAAGCATGGGGCAACTTGGAGTTGTGGGACCTATTTACCTCCCCCTTAGGCATTAAAACAATAGGTTCCACTCTTTCTGGCGATCTTTGGCATGGTCTGAACTCAAGAAAGAATGGTGGAACATCCCCGTCTCCATTTACTCAAAAGTGGAGTTTCTTCTTCAAGATTCAATTTCGTTTGGACACATCCCTAAGAAGCAAGGAAAGAAACCAGGTGTCAAAGCCCACAAATGCTTCAACAAAGGCATCAAATATTGGGAGGACATATACCACAATGGGAAATGGATGACCGGTGATTAGATCCATGCTAAATTTAACCTTACTTCTGGTTGTTTGGCTGAAGTATTGTGCAGATTACACTATTTGACACAGTATGTAGCTAAGGAAGGTACTCAAAGGGGGGCAGTCTCTTTGCCTACATTAGCCTCCAAGGCCTATCAAAATTTCTTACAAATCCCCCCTTTGATGAGGACCTCAAAAAGAAGCTCAACATTGGATGGGAGCACTCCTATCAAGCACAATCTATTTAGTCTGGTTGGTGGACAAGACAGAGCTCTCAAAGCTAAAAAGGGCCAGGGTCGATGCCCAATATGTGGGGCAAAAGAGGACCTACAACATCTATTTGTTTGCCATTCTTGCAATAGGGAGATGCTTAAAATATTACAAGGAAGTTGCCAGTTTCTTCATCCACAAGTATTCAAGAGCCAAGAGGTATTACTTGGAGAATGCAGACACATGGATATCCCTTTCTGAAATGTATGGAGAAACTCTTAAATACGACATTGTTGGTGTGCCAAGAATGATGTAATATTCAGAGACATTGCTACCAAAAAAATTCCCGTCTATTTGAATTCAGAAGGACCCTAGATGAGGTATTTAGCAGTCTTAAAGAGGTTTCTAATATCCTCTATTTATCTTGCAAAGACAAATTCCCGTCTATTTGAATTCAGAAGGACCCTAGATGAGGTATTTAGCAGTCTTAAAGAGGTTTCTAATATCCTCTATTTATAAATAGAGGTTTCTAATATCCTCTATTTATCTTGCAAAGACATCTTAGATGGTAGTGCTTGTTGAAATGCTACTCTGGAGAGGTTTTTATTGAGAGAAGTTCTGTCAAAAAAATTTCCCCCTCTTTGGACTTGATTGATTCCCAAGAAGCGGTGGAATATAAATTAAGAAGTGCCTTTCCCTAAGCCCTTCCCTGCAAGAGAGTTCTAGCCCCTTAGTGGGACAAGCTTAACTCGGCTATGGGTGCTCCACGATTAGATTGCCCGAACCTTCCTTGAGAGACATGCTGCAAGCAAATTAGTTGCACATGCTTAAACCACGGATAACAAATTTACATCCTCAAGACTTTCGCACACGTTTGTGGACTCGAACATATTTATCTTAATTCAGCTCCATGGAAAGACAAGCCAACATCAAACAAATTGGACTTCTAAGAAAAAAAGATGATGCAGAGAAGAGAAACCCACACAACATGCTCAATTAAGGCACCTCATATACCTATGGCAAGCTTGATTCTGCCATCCATGCTTACGGCACGACCCTTCCTTACTACTATTGCTACCAGTCCTCCTAGCTGACTCTAGGTAAGCGACTGGAAGGTTTCGCTGGTGTAAATAGTTACAGAAGTGACAGCATTCACCATACAACTTTCAAAAGAATGATTCGAGCAGCGACAATTGAGCCTTACAAGAAGGCGAATTAATTGCTCCAGGAAATAAAATTAAGCAGAAAAGATAACGAGAAAAGCCAGGCCAGTGGCAAACAATACAGACTTGCAAAACTTTAAATTCAATGTGAAGAGACTGAAGTCTGTATCTACTCGCATTCCACTGAACTCGCCATTTAACCCGACAATCGTCAGTCAGCTCCATCACAATGGCTTGATTCTGGTTCACATGCTAGTTGTAGGGTAGCAGTGCAAAAATCGGACCCTAACAAGGACATGCAAATCTTGAGCTTGAAACAACTAGGATGTCAGGAGGCTTACATCCTAGTTGTAGGAGGCTTACATACTACTTTGTAAGGTAGCAGTGTAAAAATTGGACCCTAACAAGGACATGCAAATCTTGAGCTTGAAACAAATGTACCCCAGTCAAATTCTGAGCAATAACCACATTGCAGAATGTTCCTCACTGCTTTCCCCAATGCAACGAGCCATTTATCCTGTTATCTAAATAAGGAGCTGTACTCCTATGGCACACTGTTATGACTCAACTCAACATAGCATGCTTATCAAAGTGAGCTACCATACTGCTTTCCGAAGGCCCTGCCACTAACCTGTTTAGATGTCCTTTGAGACACCTTTGATGACTTGTTTGTAACCCTCAAATCAAATAAACCCTCAACCTCTTCCTTCACTTCTTCCCATTTAAAAGTAGGCCTGGTAAGCCTTCTTGCCACATTTGCCAACCCTCTTGAGAGTGTTCTCCCCTCTTCCTCAGAAAAGGTCGCATCACTCTCAGGTTCATCAGCCTTATCAGGATCCATCGAGCACATATCTGATACTTCTTCCTCGTCTGATGCCTCATAGTTCCTCTCTGAAAATTTTACAGTATTATGTTGGGATTAGATTGACAAGAAAAGATTGCAGCTGTAGCACCAATATGTGTATCCAAGAAAAAGTAGTGTGCTTCAAACGTGGACCTTTATTGGGCAGCTTCACCGTCACTGATGCCGGTTTGACTGATGAGGAGTGATCATCTGGGAGACGTTCACCTCCCATCCACTTGACTGTAGTTTGCCGTTCAAATTGACACTCTCGGCAGACACTGTTCTTGCTAAAATTCAAATACCTACATCTGAAACACAAAGAAGATATTTGATATATAAGGCCAGCTATTAAAAGCCAAAATAAAAACTGAAGCTCTACTAAACTCACTTTGGGCAATGCCAATCTCCAATGTAAGCATTCTTCTCACGCTGTGGTCGGCATACCCGGCATTCCCGACATCTACGATTCCGATTGAAGTTCAAAAACTCGCAACTGCATCCCGTTCTAGAGTGTTAGCAGGAAACCAATCGCAAATTCATTAATCTCCACAGAAATGCACTACCAAAACTACAAACAATTGTCTCACTTTGGGCAGGTCCAGTCGCCAGGCTTTGGATCAACTGGTGGACTACTCTTCACTTGCTTTCTGACATTCGTCTCTGACTCAAGAGGTAACCTTTCTGTCAGTGCATGTTCTTTCTCAGCAAGATTCTTGGGAAGGATCTTATACATGAGGAATTCTCTCAGCAAATTACAAATAGAAGTTCCAACTTCCATTGGATAAGATTCGTAGCTGTCAACATTAGGCCAAACATTTGTGGCAAAGCCTGCAATGATACGAACCACATCTAGAGTGTTCATGCTTAATTTTGACTCTGGAGCAAAGTAAGCTCTGGGACAGGTCATCTTCAACCTGCAACGCTGACAGACCTGGCAAACCCACAAATCATCCACCCATAAGAAACCTGCAAGACAAATAACAGCCTGAGCATTCTTGTACACAAATATTGGATGACCACCAGTAATAAAAGAGTATCCCCATCAAAAAAAGATATGCAAATCAACCAGAAAAGCACTTACATCTCCTTCTGGAATGTGAAAATGGGCTCGTAGACGCTTAGAAGCATTAGAGGCTTTCCTATCGACACTTGGGCAGCCAAAATTTGCAAGCACTCTCAAGTCCTTTCTAGTTAAACAGCTACAAAAGGACCCAAAAAAATAGAAAATTTCAAAAGAGTCTCCATGTTCCCAATACAAGCTATAGGGTTGAGCATATATATTCCAACCTACTTGAATATTTCAGAGTGACTGCGTCCAAACGCATTAATTGCATGCCTGACTGCAGCAGAGCTCTCAAACATGTGCTTTCCTTCATCCACTCCGTCCTCAGTTCCTTCAAAGAAACCCTTTGTTTGAAGATCCCTCAAGAATTCAAGCCATTCAGGCCAAGGATGATTAAGTGCTAATGCTTCAGCAGATTCTTTCACCCCTATAAATGTATCTTGTTCTTCTTCTTTAAAACCCTCCTCCTCCTGCGGCTGCAGGTTCTCTGCTTTCCTTGCACTTTTAACATCCACTTCCACGGCTGCGCGGTTTTTGGGCCTTCGAAGCTGCATTCCTGCAATTCTTGCGAGGATGTAGGAGGCGTCTAAAGCAGCTCGTTTCATATCCTCCTCAGAGGGTGCGGGAGGGGCAGCAGAGGGAGGGATCCGAGGGGATTTCTCTAATATCGACCGCTGAGGGCGCCTTCCTCCCTCACGGAGAGGAGCCCTGCTGAGCTCTAATTCCACGTCCTGTTCATTTTTGAAGCCCAGATTTGCGAGGTTGAGTGGCTGCGAATTGCCTGACTCTTCGAGGCTGCAATATGATCTATCACTCACATTCTGACCACCTCTTGAGCCTAAAGAGCTGAGAGCAGAAAGTGCAGACCGTGGCCGACATCCACGGAGGCGCCAATGTCGGGCCATGCTCATGGCTCCGACTAAAGCCCTAAACCTCTGCAGAAGCACTAAGCCACTGACTGGTATTGGAGAACTCGCCCGGCCGGTCGGGTTTGCACCACACGTTTTTGAGCCGGCCAGCCTTGGCACTAAGTACCACCTATATTTAATGCGGGGGGGAGTAATGGGATCGACAGTCGGGGTTGGGGGGCAGGATCTCGAGGCGCACTAAACACTGCCACTCAAAAAACGAGGCGCACTAAACCTGGCCAGCTGAAAAAACAAGGCACGACATCGAGCTTCGAATATGTGACCTCGCAATCCGAGTTCAGGGTCAAATAGGCTAACCACCTCAGTCGCACGCACATCGTGTATGCACAAACGATTTTACGACGTTATATTATAAGTTAACAAGCATTGCCCAAGTTGTCTAGGTTTAGTTTTAATTTGACGCATGTGGCTGCGATCTTTCCGGCCTTCATGCATGGACTTTCCCTCCCTTGATCCCATTAACCCCTCCGCTCCCCCCCCCCCCCCCCACTTACTTAGTGCTGAGGGCCGGTCGGCAGTGGCCTTAAGAACGATGATGCCGCGTGCAGCGCCTTTGTGCCCAGGACGTCATTCAACTCATGCATATAATGATAAAAGCAAAAAACTTTTTCAATGAATGCACACGGGTATCTTGGCTCAGCGAACAATCTCAAGCGTCTAAGGTTGTGGCACAAATCTTGAGTCAGTGTGTCTAGAGCTTTGACTTCGCAAATATGTCTTTTTGTCAGACCCATTGTGCGTGGAGATCCGCACAGACGTGTTCTCTCATTCGCATCCCGTGTCACATATGGACGAGGCATTGTCTTGACTCTGGTGAATTGAAGACCCCCCCGGGACTAAGTGGCACGGGCCTGGGAGGGTGGGATCTATGGTGGGGGTATTGTGAGCCGTAGATATGGGCGCGGATACCCTAGATTACTTTTTTGTAATCTAGGGTACTAGCGTTTTGAAGTAATATAGGGTACCTCATTTTGTGGGCGTGGGGTTTGAACCTGTCACCTCATCGATGAGAGGCACATGCCCTAACCACTTCGCCTTGCACGTGTTTATGAAGCATGGGGGCCCTAATTTACTTAAAACACGTGTGCAAGGCGACAACCCCCGAAAGTAATCTAGGGTACCCTGAATTACTTTTGGTGCCGCCACCCAAATCTACGACCTCAATCCTCCCACCGTAAATCCCACCCTCCCATGCCCGTGCCACTTAGTCCCGAGCCCCCCCCCCCCCCCCCCCCCCCCCATCCCATTCGCATAGGAACCCCTCACCTCACTGTAGCAGAAAGGAATGTAAAGTGCGTGCAACTTCTCTTGTAGCCTTTTCACCTACAAAATCTCATTTTGCAGCTTGCAGGCCCTATAGTGTTGCACCACACATCAGCAACCAATGACACACGCCATTGAACGAAAAAGGTTTGGACTCCATGTGCGCAAGCCCATTGACTTGTTTAGGTCATTTGCAACCCCGCGCCTTGTCAAACGAGCTATGTGCATGCAACTGTCGTGTCTAACTTCATGGTCGGCTAGCTTGTCCATTGATACGATGTTCGCATCCAAGGCGAACAGCAGCCAGGTTTTTATAAGCATCATTTGTCTTCTTTGAAGGTCTAAAATCGGTCAAACTGGAAGCGTAAGTGCCTAAGGACTGAGAGTATGTCTCTAATAAGTTTCACAATTTTTGTGAGACACGTGGCATTAGAGAGCTTAGGCTGGGCTTAGACTACCCGACAGCAAAGTTTGCAAAAGGGGCGTGCGACACAGCTGGACTAGTGGCATTGGATGAGGAAGTTTGCAAGCTCTCCGGACCCACCTGCAGAATGGGAGACGCCCCCGCCCCCGGAAGAGAAGCCATGTTGGTTCCTTTTTAGCGTGAAATCCGGGGGAGTGTGAAGATAAGGGCCTTCTAGGTATGAAAGCCTATTGCAATGCTTTGGTGATTCTGCAAGTCACACCTTCTTCTCTTTGTCAGTGCCTCGTGTGAACCAGACAAGCGGAGGCAAGGAGAAGTTGAGAGGTATATCACCGCCTCACTTGAATCGGGGCTTACTGCTCCTCATACACATGCCCAAAATGGAGTTGCTAAGAGAATGAATCAAACAATTCAAGAGAGAATTCATAGCATGTTATCTCATGCTAAGTTGTCATATGGTTTTTGGGATGAAGCTCTTCAAATTGTAGTTCACTTTCTGAGTCGGTCACCAAGACAACACTTGATGCTAAGTTGTCATATGGTTTTTGGGATGAAGCTCTTCAAATTGTAGTTCACTTTCTGAGCCGGTCACCAAGACAACACTTGATGGTAGAATTTTTGAAGAAGCTTGAGTGGTCAAAAGCCATCATAGGATCATTTGTGAGTCTCATGGTTGCGAAGAATTTGTGCATGTACCCAAAGAGCTTAGAAAGAAGCTAGAGCATAAATCTAAAAAGTGCACTCTCATTGGCTATGGTGAAAGTGGTGAGATGGGTGATCACTTGTGGGATCCAGTTTCTCATGGCGGTGGATTGTCGTTGTGCTCAAGCCTCGCACTCAACATTTTGATCAACTAGCCCCACATCTCTCCCTTGCCTTCTCTTGTGGTGCGCACATGCAACATCACAACCTTCATTCTGTGGATTTTCAAGTGGTTGGCCCACCTTATTTTGGCTACAAACATAGCTTTGCTGTGAACTATCGTATTGGAATGGAGCCCCTCCCCCCCCCCCAAAAACCACCACCACCACATCGCCTCCTCTCGTCTCCTTGTGTTCGTAGTCTTAGACAAAGTTGGTTTTTTACGGGCACCCTTTCAAATTTCCAAAAAAACGAATTTATGTTTTTACAGCATTCTAGTGTATTTTTTGAAAGGTAGTTCACATTTTTACCCATAAAAAATTGGGCAAAAACACCCCAAAACAGGTAAAATCCCCAACAAAAAGAAACCCTATCCATAGGCATTCAGAACGTTCAAGGTGTGCCAACCAATCAAATTTATTGCCTGCCATGGAGCTTGCAAAAGCTTCCATAGACTTCTTCAATCCTAACCGAACGCTCAGCCTTACCGAACTTGTAGCTGAATGCACTCATGTGCATAAGAACAAATTTAGGTTAGCAATCGTTTAGCCTCACAAACATTGTAGCCAAATGGACTCATGTGAGCACTACATTTATGTGGTAAGTCTATGTGCAGCATATCACTTTGCCATTCCAACAATAGCTTCTTTGTAAGTGTATTATCTTAGTAGTTATGCTCCACAAGTGGATATGTATCCGTAATGCCTTGAAGCATTAAATTTAGTATTAGATAGCTAGATTTCGAATGAATCTATTTAATCACAACTTTGAAGACATTCCAAGATGATTGTGCTAGTCTTTTAAAGTGTGGGTACTTGGGAATGAGTGCGCACACGTGTGTGTTAATCCTGTGTGTGTGTGTGAGAGAGTGAGTGAGAGAGAGAGAAATGAGTTAGACACTTGACACATATTCTAGAGTTAGGCTCAGAGCCATATGTCAAATATCATATCTAATCAGACAAACAAAATTAGATTTCAAATCACTTAGGGTAAAGGGGCCAATAAAAAACCACCCCCCTTTAGGAGGATTGCCGGGGCTAGTTTTTTTTGTGCACTTTCGGACCCATTGTGAGACACAAATGGGTGAGAGTTGGGGTGGACAATGTAGCCAACTTGCAATTGTGGCCATTGGATCTTGGGTTCAAGCGTTGTTGGCACAATGGCTCTAAATGCCTCCCCATTCTGGTTTCCTATTTACACTCATTTTTTATACACATAAAAAATGTTGTGCGGGCGTTCTTCGTCTGTATAAATGCAACTTGATTCTAGATTTTTGCTGCTAGTAGAGATGATCTCGATCTTCATTTTGAGCATCTAAGCACTCGATTCTCTTTAGCGTGCTTTCCAGAGTGTGTGTTTCCTCTTAGGTGGCCTTAAGTTGGCCCCTTTACCCTAGAACCAAACTCAAATCACTTAGTACCAAACTCAAATAGACAATTGGAGTGAAATGAAAATACTTCAGATTAAATTTATTGTGTCTACTGGGTCTACGTTAAAGTATTAAGCCGAATATGAGAAGATTCGCTCCCTATTTCTTGTTGCATGTTGTTCCCACGCGCTCTCATGCCGCCCTAGGGCTTCCACTTCCCTTCCTTTCAGGGTGCTGTGACAGGGAGAGAACTCCCTAGTATATCCCGTGCTTGCACCATGCTCCAACCATTGTTCTTCCCTGCTCGTGCACGACACTCCTATCACCCTCGTTCCTTGGTCCTCCCCCACGCTTGTGTAGCACGACCAGGACATTAAGAAGGAGAAGATTTTGACGTACTAACAACAATCCCAACAGGCTTCAGATATGATGTATCACACAATACCCCTTGAGGCTGCGCCCTACGTACCCCTCAGGGCTTCCCGTGTCCCAGCGCATTCACCTCCATTGTGGTTTCGACAACAGTTACAATCCCAAGAGGCCTCAGATATTTGTCTCCTGCGTCGAGATCAACACAACAGATGAGATGGAGCCTCAGCTACTTCCTACTGCCCCTACATAAATCGGCGATCGCTTGATGCCGCCTGCAGAGCAAGAGAGACAACAACACCGGTTGCCCCTTTTCGCCGCCCTCTCGCTCTGCCCTCCCCTGCGCTACTGGCTCGTGCTCCCGATTCGCCCTGCAGTGAAAATCCCATCACACGAGGCATGCAGTGAAATTCCCATCTCTCTCCTCCACGTCTCTCTCCTCACTTTTCCTAAGCTCGATTTTTCCTCTTCAACTCAAGGGATCTCCCTAGATTCCGATGCAAATGAAATGGGTTATGACCTACTAGAGAGCTTAATTGTAGTGACATATTTAAGGTCTCTTGGATAGTTTCCTGCGACGTTAAAACTCACAACCACAAAGAGCTACATGTGTGACCTTGTTGAATCCTTACAACCAGTGTTCAGGAAAATTGTGTCTCAACTTAATATCGTGCCATTTTGAATTTAGAAAATACCAGTTGAGGGCGAGGGGAAAAAGGAAAATTCCGTTCCAAAATAGAAAAAATAGTATAAAAACCTAAACAATAGACCTAATTTTCTACAATTTCCTCTTGGCAAATTCATGAAACGAAATTTTGTATGTTTCTGCGTACGAGTAGTCGCTCCAAGTGCTCCAAGTGTCAAGGGAGACCTCGACTCATCAATTTTACAGCACTTCGAGCTCCTCTACCCACTTGGTGGGACGAGGCTCTAAAACACTTAGCTTTTACTTTAGTCCCTTGAAACAAAGGTATCTCTTTGGATTCCCTCAAAAATAATGAATCCAAAATTGGGAGGACGTACTCAGACTATTGGACTGAAACAAATATACTTTAGATTACTATACACTAAATGAGACAAGTGAGAATGTATTCAATTTTAGAATATAGTTCAAAGTACAACTGGTTTAGATCCAAAACTCTCAAATTATTGACGAGAAAGTACAATGATACAAAGACTAGCATTGAGTGCTCCTAAGCTCTCGTAGGCTTGGAAAACTTAGATCTGAGAATTTTCTCACCATGTCCATCCAAATTCTCACCATGTCCATCCGTGCAAACAATATCTATTTTGCATGAGAAAGTTTCTCCATATTCTACACCATTTTTCAAATATTCTGAGTAGACTTATTGTGTGCAAACAAAGTGAAATTTTGTGTCTCTTGCATTGTGCAAGTTTAATAGATGCGTGCGTACGGGGAAGGGGAAGAGAAACATTGTGTGTGGGTGGAGCAAGCCTCGAAGTGAGGAGCTCCTTATTTAGTATATATGTACATGAATAAGGAAGGTAGTGGCCGATGGGTGACCAAACACCGGATGTCCGGCCCCAGAGAAAAGCACTTTGCCTTTACCCCAACAACCTCCCACTTAAAGGTAAATCTGTCGATAAGTGAGTGCTACTAGCTAAACTACTAGTATGCAAAAGAAAATAGGTGAGAGACTCTCTCAACCTAAGCACAGTGGCTCGCTCACTCAATCTACATGTAGCTATGTCGGCTCTAGTGATAGGCAAGCGTGTGTATCCACGCTAGAGCCTGCATGTAAATCCCACAAACATCTCTATATGGTTTGCATAGCTCCACAATGTATCATGCTAGTGTCAATCATTGTATGACTGACAATCCTTGTTGTAAATGCTAGGTTGGGCCTTGACACTAGTAGGTCGTACATGAGACGTCGAACGCTCACGAAATCTATGCAAGCCTCATTGTACTAGCCTCCTCAGTGCTATTTGCATGCATTGCATCATCAAGACTACTCACAATGTATAAATGTATCATTGTCGACATTTGGATGGCTACGTCCCTCTCATCCATAGGTGGAACTATACATGTTAGCATCTCCATGTCTATCATCTCTATGTGTGTATCTAGGGATCAGACCCATTCTACTTGTGTCTATAGAGACTCCGATGACACCTATTGTGTCTCACTAGAGCATTGTCGCTCTACCTCTACCCCTACAGAGTCTATTGGCATGTCCTGCACAGCTAAAAGCTCTGTCTCCTGAGAATGCTGGAGCTCACTAGCAAAGTTGACACACCTCGTTTATCGCTCATCATATGTCAGCAATGAAATCCAGACTATGTCATCTCTTACTTAGATACATGCATAGGATACACCAAGCCACTCCAGGCTCCCCTAGCAATCACAAGTGATCCAGAATGCATCTAGAAAGACTGCTCTCTCTGACACCCACAGTTTGTTAACTATCTCACTGAGATCAAACTCAATCTCAGCTAAGGAACATAGCACACATGTCATAGCGTATAGGATGCACCACGAGGTAATGACAAGCAAACATCTCCGGCAGCTGCAATGTCAAATGTCGAACCATTTGCCAAGTGCACATAGCCAAAGCTCCCACTAGATGTGGTGTGATGTGTATCCTCATCTAGTAACTAACGGGGAGAAGTGCCACCTCTCGAAGACATGTAAGCAAGAGGAACGCTAAAGGTAAATGTGACATCATGTCACTGGCATAAGAAGCAGCCGCTCCAACATGTGTCAAAACCTTATGTGCATCATGTGTAGATCTCCATTTTTGCCTTATACGTCTGAAACAACAGCCCCTAATGTGTCTTGTGTGACCACAATGCCAACATCGCATATATTGGCATGAATGAGACCTTTGTCTCTCACGAGTCATGTATGCAAACTTTGAAATGTCACACATACCTATTAGATGGACATCAAGAAATCAAAACCATGGCGAGAAATCCTGGGAGAAAATCGACAGAGTCTCCCCTAGAAATTAAAAAAAGAAACTCAAGAAAAATCTCAACCATAAACCGTGCCACAATGACAACAAAGTGGGGAATCACTCAACCACCACACGATAATAACCATGATCAATCGAATCAAAATCGATGTTTACATATGCGTAAAATGCCTCCACAATCTACAGGCATAAACAGTGTCACTAAACCAAGTGAGCCTAACACGAGACAAACAACTCAATCCAGCGTAAAGTGCATAACCAGGTATGCAAGTAGTGAGAAAATAGTGTTCAAAATGCATCCCATAAAAGTCGTTGTAATCTTGGGTAGTGCAAAGGAGGGAGCTTGTTACGAGACTGGGCACCCTCCTATTGTAGTGGTTAACTGCAATTGGGATAGCTGGGCGTAATGGTTAATTATGTGCTGTCTATTTATTTTACTAATTGAGTTGATGATGATTTTGTAGAGTGGAATGCGGGGAGTTGATGAAGAGGCGACGGCAATTATTCTTGGCCATTTTATAGTTGCACAGTATCTTAGAATCTCATTTCAATAAGCCACTATGGCTCTGTAAATATTTGTAGTGGGAACTCCCCTTATGGGTCATGCAAGAACTAATGAGCTTCACTCATTTACAAAAGTGAAGTGGTTGTAAAAGAGGGGCCTCAATTTTTGGCACCTCAAACTCAAAAATAATATATTAAATACCAACTCCACAAGAGAGGTGCCGTGGAGTTTGGGGCTAGATTTAGGCCTTTCTCTTGCAGATTCTCTTCTCTACTCTCTTAAGCTATGGTTATTTTGCTGTGTACTCTAATCTAGTCTCCATCTCTTACACATCTCTTACACCTCCTTACAAGCTTGTCTATATCAATTCTCTGTTTACTGTGTGTGTGTGTCATAGTCTAGGTGAGTGTGTGTGCTTGGAAATTGGAAGAAGAGGTGGACAGTTTGATGGTGATGGCTTGAAAGCTTATGTTGAGTACTTTAAGCGGTCGATCTCCCCCTCTTCTCCCAACAGTGGTATCAGAGCCTCAGGTTCGAGGATTAATCGGCACCAGTTTTCAATTTTAAGAAGGAGTTTTCTCTAATCGACAAAACCCCAATTGCAATTCATCGACTTTGCAATTCAAGGATTCAAGGGTTCGTGGAAATTCGAAGTATAATTGATCGAGTTCACAGAAGAAAAACTCGATTGTTAATTGGTGGCTAATCGGCAAACAATTTTCAAATTCGGCTTTAAGACGATCAAGAACGGGTATGTTCAGTGGTTAAATTTAAGCACTAGTTAACCTTGCGTATACATGAAGATACGGACAAGACAGTGAGCTGACGCATAATTGAAAGAAGTCGAAAAGCTTAATTACAACTTTGAAAGAGAAGTTGAAATTGGGAACGAGAAGGCGGATTATGGTTTACTAAAGGAAAGAGAGAGCAAGAGTCAAAGCAAGCAGGGAAATTTGAGTCACATCGATTCGGCTTGTCATTGGGAAGCGGCATCGGAAGGCATAAACGAAGAGAAGAAAGAAGGCGAGAAATTTATGTGGGAATCCTTGCTTACACACAAAAAAAATTCTCGATCGACCTATTCGAAAAAGCTCGAAATTGCTATCAACATGGACGACCAAGCTGTGTGAGTACTTTTGCCTTCTTGCACTCGGGCCAAAACCTCCTCCTTTAGTCACCATGTGCAATTCTTTAATGGCGCTGTCGTTCTCAGCTTGAGAGAGCTCGCTATCTTCAACTTTTTCCATGCAATTGCAATTCACACCTTTTAATTCAAAGTGTGGCCATTAAGAAAGCCTCAAAACTTTACGTGTTAAAAAGCGAGGCTATTAAGCTTCAAGCGTCAAAACTTTACCTCTTTAAAAAGTGAGGCCATTAAGCTTCAAAAAAAACAAAACAAAAAAGAGTGCCATTGAACATTAAGCTTAGAAGACATTCCTTACAAAGTTTGGCCAACTCAAGGGTTGAAGTGCATAAGAAGGTGGTCACTCTGTCCTAAGCCGGCAAGCGAGCATAAAAAAAATAAAATAAATGAACAATACCTGCTCCATTGGCCTAGCTATACAGGAAACTCGAAAATAACATTCAATTTAATTGGACGGTGAAATTACCAAATGTAACACCATTAATTTTGGGAATACGAGAGATCGGGTGCCACGAAATTCAACTGGCTCGGTGACACACCGTCGGACTGTCGATTCTCTGGCAATTTCCTAGCGCATTGCCATTTTGGACTGGACGCCACCGCTCTTTTTCAGCTAAGTACATTACATTTCTGTTATTTATTTTATTTTATTCCGCATATTGCATCTGTGAATATCACCAAATAGCCTTTTTAAGCATTACCATTTAATTATTTATTTTTTTAAAGAAAAATAAATAAATAAATAAAATAAAATAAAAAAAGAAAAAGAAAAGCACTCAATCATGACACATCTTCCTCATGCACCCACGATTGCAGAGCAACTTCAAAATTTGCAGCAGTCACTCACATATGAATGCATGCAAAGGCAAGAACTTGAAGATAAATTATTACATTCTGCACGCACCGAATCTGCATCGGCACCCAAGAAAAACAAAATTAGCAGAAAAGCCTTCACTTTCAAAGATTTTGATGGCACTAAAGATGCGAGCACGGTTCTAGCATGGGTTAGTCAGTTAGATGACTACTTTCATGATGAAGACTTTCCCGAGCGTGAAATGGTAAAGTGTGCATCCAATCATCTCACTAGCAGCGTTGCATTGTGGTGGAACGCCACCAAACAACATGGAAGAAGACCACGCACCTGGAATGCATTCAAAAAAGTGTTTTTACCCCAATTTTTGCCAACATAGTACAAAGCTAAAGCACGACGTCAATGGGATTTAATTCGACAGGGTAGAAATGAAGATGTACAGGGTTACACTGACTGTTTTTGGAATTGTCTAATTCAATTGCAAGCTATTGAACATGTTAGTCGTAGGAAATTGAAGCGAAAGTACATATCAGGCTTGGCACTACAAATTAGTGCTGAGGTAGATATGTTCGAACCAGATTCTCTGTCAAAGGCCATTAACTTGGCTCTCAACGCAGAAAAGAAGAAAGGTGGACATTCCTCTCACACTGATCAACCTGCTAACACTAACCGCAACAAGAGACCTCCTTTCTCTCCTAACTCTGACAGAAGCAAACACCAAAGCCGTACCTTTTTCAAAAGACGAAGATTTGACAATCCTCCTGCCACTGCTCAACCTCATACGAGCAACAACCACAACAACACTTAGCAACGAGGCGACCAACATCCTTTCAACCAGCGTTTTCCTCCAAATTCTAATGGTAACAAAAAGGTGAAGTGTTTTAAATGCTTTCAGTATGGTCACTATGCAGATAAGTGCCCAAATGGTCATGCTAAGGGCAATGGTCAATCCAATGGCCATTCAAATGGAGTCAACAGGAATTCAAGTCAAAAACCCTTCAACAACAACCGCCCTAACGGAGCTACTCTTAACCTCATCGAAGATGCTACACCCGACGACAATGAAGTGGAAGTTAACTACGGTGAGGGATATGATCCTGATTATGATAACGATGACAACCCATCCTCAGGTACTCCTATATCTCCTCACACTTTGTTTAAAGTCCAAGGCACTGTTAAGGGTGAAAATGTCACCATTCTGCTAGATGATGGTAGTAGCCATGATTTCATTTCCACACGATTGGCACAACAACTATCACTCTCTGAAATTTCATCACCCCACAAGGTCAAAACTATTTTTAATAATCAACGTTTTAATTGTAAAACTAGTCACTGTTGAAGTTTGCATTGGTGAATTCACACAAGCACGTCATTTTTGGTAGCACCATTGCATGGACTCGATATGATTTTGGGAATGCCATTTCGTCATGAATTTGACCCGTTGATTAATTATAAAACACGTACAATGTCTCTCACTCATAATAATAAAAAATTCTCCATCCAAGCAACACTGGCACATCAAAAATTTCCACTCCTCTCTCACACTCGAGCCAAACGAGCAATTCGAAAACAGGGGAAAACATATCTAGTATTGGTAAATCAAATTTCTGTTGAAACTGAAACTTCACGTAACTCCACACACGATGAATTTCTCTCACAATTTAAAGATTGTTTCATGCATGATCTCCCACCTGGAATTCCACCATCACGCCCAGAAGACCACCAAATTGACATCATACCGGGTAGTGAACCTCCTTGTAGAGCACCTTATCGTGTAAATCCTACCGCACACAGGGAAATACAAACTCAAATCACTGATTTACTTGACCGAGGCCTAATCCGACCTAGTAGTTCACCATACGGAGCTCCAGTACTTCTTGTCAAGAAGAAAAATGGAACATTTCATATGTGTATTGACTACAGGGCTTTAAACAAGATCACCATTAATAATAGGTTTCCTATTCCTAGAGTGGATGATCTACTAGACAAACTGAAAGGGGCAAACATCTTTAGCAAAATTGACCTTAAATCAGGATATCACCAAGTCAAAATGTTTGAACATGATGTCTACAAAACTGCTTTCAGAACACAAACTGGGCACTATGAATTTCTTGTCATGCCATTTGGTTTGACAAATGCACCAGCTACATTCACACGCATGATGAATCGAATTTTCATTGACCATCAAGATTTTGTGATTGTATTTTTTGATGACATTTTGGTATTCAGTAAATCTGAAGAAGACCATAAGCAACATTTAACATGTGTATTTGATCTGCTTACACAAAATCACTTGTATTTGAATCCTGAAAAGAGTTCGTTTTTCCAATCTGAAATTGAATATTTGGGACATATTGTATCGAGTAAAGGAATTCATGTCGATCCAAAGAAAATTGAAGCCATTCAATCCTGGCCGAGACCCAAAAACTTGCATGAGCTACGATCTTTTCTTGGTCTTTGCAGCTATTACAGGAAATTTGTTCGTAATTTTGCTTACAAAGCACATTATTTGACTCTCTTGTTGAAGAAAAACACGCCTTATGAATGGACTGATTTGCAAGAAAGCTCATTTAATGCACTTAAACATGATTTGACTAATGAACATGTATTGCAATTGCCTGATTTTGAACGACCATTCTTTGTGGTAGTCACTGATGCTAGTGGTAAAGGTATCGGTGCAGTCCTTATGCAAGATAACCATCCCATTGCTTTCGAAAGTCGTAAATTCAAACCGTCTGAAATAAAGTTCAGTACTTATGATAAAGAATTGACTGTTGTGGTACATGCATTGAAAATCTGGAAACACTATGTAATGGGTACTGACTTGATCATTAAAACTGATCAACAAAGTATCAAATATTTACTTTCTCAGCCTTTAATAGATGATAGACATATTAAGTGGGCCGCTTTTATTCAAAGTTTTCAGCCCAACATTAAATACCAGCCTGGTAAAGAAAACGTTGTAGCTGATGCCTTGAGTAGAAGACCCTCACTTAATCATCTATCAACCATTACGGGAACTTCATTTGACACTATGCCTGACACTTATGCACATGACGATGACTTCAAAACGACATGGTTGCACATGCTTGATAATTCTGTACACACATTTCTCGAATACACTATTCAAGAAAACTTCCTTTATTTCAAACAAAAATTGTGTGTGACTAAATCTTTTCGTACATTAATTATTGAAGAATTGCACAAACCACCTTATGCTGGACATAGAGGATTTGCTGCAACTTTTCAAAATTTATGTCGTGATTTCTATTGGCCTACTATGAGAATGGATGTTAAACAGTATGTGTCCACTTGTTTGATTTGTCAAAAAATCAAAGCAGCTACAGGTAAGAAATTGGGACTTTTACACCCTCTCCCCATTCCTGAAAGACCTTGGGAACATATTTCAATGGATTTTGTTACTGGTTTCCCACTCACAACGCACAAACATGACATGATATGGACTATTATTGATCGTTTCTCTAAACAAGCGTACTTCGTTCCATGTAAGAAAACACTCACAGCACATCAAGCTGCACTTTTGTTTCTTAAGACTGTTTTCCCACATCATGGTTTGCCTAAAGTGATTATTTCTGATCGAGATTCAAAATTTTGTAGTGCTTTTTGGACTACTGTGTTTGAAAATCTTGGCACTACACTTGACTTCACTTTTGCATTTCATCCTGAATCCAATGGTCAAACTGAAGTCACAAATCGCACAATCATTGATTTGCTAAAGGCTTATGTTTCCTCTCAACCTAAGAAATGGGATGACTACCTACATATTTTGCAATTTGCATACAACAACACCACTCACACTGCCACGGGTAAATCTCCCTTTGAAATTGTATACGGTCACTCACTTCCTACTCCTGCTTCACGTCTTTCTAATGTTGTGCCTGCCGCTGATGATTTCACTACTGACTTTCATGCTATTTATGCAAGTGTGCATTCTGCCATTAAACACTCACAAGAACTTTACACCAAGCATGCTAACAAGCACCGCAAGGCACACCAATTCAAAGAAGATGATCATGTTTTACTTCGCATCGAAAAACGAAGGATCAAAAGTGTTGATACTAATGTCTTTGTTAAGCTTGCTCCTCGTTTTTATGGACCTTTCAAAATTTCAGCTGTCATTAATGATGTTTCTTTTCGTTTAGAATTACCTGCACATTGACACATTCACAATGCATTTCAGATTAGTCTTTTACGACCATTCAGAGGACCCCTACCTACACACCACATTTACGAAGACCCACCTTCACTTGTAGACCAAGAAGAGCAACTCATCCCTGACAAAATAGTTGACCATGAGACCACCACTACACACACTGGAATGGTTTATAACCGTTACCTTTTGACTTTCAAGGGCCACCCTAGAGAGGATGCCAAATGGATGCCTGAAAAGTTTTTTCGCAACTTTCCCAACCTTCTCCACACTTTCCATCACTCATGGTCCAGTTGATTTCTCTATTGAGCAACTGAGGACAGTTGCTATCCCTGGTGGGAGGGATGTTACGAGACTGGGCACCCTCCTATTGTAGTGGTTAACTGCAATTGGGATAGCTGGGCGTAATGGTTAATTATGTGCTGTCTATTTATTTTACTAATTGAGTTGATGATGATTTTGTAGAGTGGAATGCGGGGAGTTGATGAAGAGGCGACGGCAATTATTCTTGGCCATTTTATAGTTGCACAGTATCTTAGAATCTCATTTCAATAAGCCACTATGGCTCTGTAAATATTTGTAGTGGGAACTCCCCTTATGGGTCATGCAAGAACTAATGAGCTTCACTCATTTACAAAAGTGAAGTGGTTGTAAAAGATGGGCCTCAATTTTTGGCACCTCAAACTCAAAAATAATATATTAAATACCAACTCCACAAGAGAGGTGCCGTGGAGTTTGGGGCTAGATTTAGGCCTTTCTCTTGCAGATTCTCTTCTCTACTCTCTTAAGCTATGGTTATTTTGCTGTGTACTCTCTAATCTAGTCTCCATCTCTTACACATCTCTTACACCTCCTTACAAGCTTGTCTATATCAATTCTCTGTTTACTGTGTGTGTGTGTCATAGTCTAGGTGAGTGTGTGTGCTTGGAAATTGGAAGAAGAGGTGGACAGTTTGATGGTGATGGCTTGAAAGCTTATGTTGAGTACTTTAAGTAGTCGATCTCCCCCTCTTCTCCCAACAGAGCTCGACTATCGGATGCTGCAACAACATAAAATTAAAATTTTTGTGTTGCTTTCCATAGGTGAAAGAACTCTTATGGTATTGGGCTTAACATCAATGTGTGGCCAACCATGGGGGTGGTTTTATTAAAGCCACACTTTTTAAGTTAAATTTGTGTAAGGAATTGCTGGTAGCAAGCTAATTCCTCCTTTATGGTAATTATTTACAAATTTGACCACGCTACAATGGCTTAGCCCATAGTCTTCAACTTGAAGCATCAAGATTTGTGCTTGATTGCAAAATTATGGTAATCGTTGCTTTGGATGCAAGATGTCAAGATTTGACTTTCAAATTTTGGAGATCTTGATACAACTCAAGCTGCTTCCAATGTAGTCCATTGTCATTGGATCCACATTCGATCCTACTAAATTCAAATTTCTTTTTAAGAAATCCTTGAAGGATCTTGAAAGCCATCTTCTTAGCTATCCCCTCTTCTTATCTCCACTGAATCTTGATCTGTCTTCATAAACTCCTTCAGATCTGCTTCTTCTTATTTTGTTTATCTATGTTGGATTCGACCTTTCCAAAACTTTGTGAGGGCACTCCAATGCCAAATCTTAATCACCTATTCTTTAATTTCTTCAAGATCTCTTTCTTCTTAGATTCTCGCCCTTCCAATTAAAAAAATTTAGCCATTGCTTTGAATTTAAAGGCTTGTCATACTGGATTTTGACAGTTGTGATGAGTGTGTTTGGTTGGTTGATTTGCCGATAAACTACCAATTAGGCTTCGTTTTGTGAACTTGATGCTACGGATTCAAAATTCAATCCTTAAAACTTGAAAATCAAATTTTTGATTGCCATGAATCTTTGCTCTTAAACCACTCATGGGAGATCGCGAGAACAGAAGCTAGAACCATTCAATCTTTCCTAACACACATAACCATCAACCTCTCACCATCTCTCCAAGAACCCAAGTACATACAGCTAGACAAGGACACCACACACACACACACACACATACACATAGAGTAGACAAGATAGTGAAAGCATGTAAGAGAGGAGATGTAGACATAATTTCTAGCATAAGAGTGAGAGAGGAGAGAGCTAAAATGCTATCCCCCGAACTCCATGACACCTCTTGTTGAGTTGAGTATTTTATGAAATCTATTTTAGGTGCCAAGTATTTGAGGCCCCTCTTTACACTTTAGTCCATGAGTGGTGGCTATCACTTCTTGCATGTCCCTTTATAGGGTGAGTTCTCACTAGATATATACAATAAATTAACCTTATTGGCAAAAATAACTAAAACATAGTGCAAAATAAAGAGTCACCGAGAGATATTATTTGGTGCCTTCTCCTTAGTTCTCCAAATTCCAATCTACACAACATCAATCTTATTCTTAGAAGGAAAAAAAAAGATAACCTCGTAATTAACCATTACATGTCAGCTATCCCAAGTATAATGATAATCACATACAACAGGAGGGTGCCCAAACTTGTTGTTACCATATACATGTGGTAGTGATGTGAGTGAACACACTTAGGACCATCGAGGCATTTTTTGCCTCTTTAGGAGGTTTTCCCCCGTGCATTGTATATATACGTCCATCATTCTAGGGCTATCTATCTTTCCATTGCACATTAAGTAATACACTCTCTATTGTGAGCCTTGAGCTTCCTTCATCTTCTCCAAGTTGTGTGTGTTTTCCTACAATCCTAATTCCAACAATTGGTATCAGAGCAGGTTGCATCCTCCTGGGCTTAGTCACCAACAGCTCCAACACGCGCCTACTCACTTTCTTCAATTTTTGTGAGCTTTGGCAAGCATTCGCAGGTCGACAAAGATTTTGGACAGCTCGAAGAGCTAAGTTTGCTCAAATTTTTGATTTGGGCTCATTTCGGTCTCCGTTTCCACTACAGGCAGTACTGCGCAGGCTATTTCGTCATTTTGTGCAAAAATTCTGTCAGTGTCGTTTTTTGCATAACAAGTCCTTAAGGTCTTCTACGGTTTGTGTTGTATAACACGTGTTGTTCCCGCTTTCCTTCTCCTCTTTTCGAGCAATTTTCATATCAGGTGCAACACTTACCATGGTTGACAACAACACAGATGTGTTCAAGATGTTTGCTGCTTAGGACAGATTGGATGGGGAAATTACCCTATGTGGGCTTATGTGATGCAACATGTTCTTGTGTCAAAGGGCGTTTGGAACATTCTACAAGGCATTGATGTACGTCTTGGTTCTAAGGAAACATGTGATGTTGAGGATGTTACAAGTCTTGCTACAAGGATTGTTGCTGTTAGAGTTGTTTTGCCTACGGATGAGCAAGCTCGTTGGGATGTAAAGGATGCATAGGCTCATGCATTGATTTTGTTGTCTATGAAGTGCACTATTACTCCTCACATTCTTTCAACAAAATCTGCAAAACAAGTATAGACTTATCATATGGGAAAACCCACTTTTACAAATCAATAACTTAATTATATATGCCCATAAATGTATTTAGATCATCTTTATCACTCCATGAGTGTGAGTTATTAATCGCTTTTTGTACACGATTACATATGCAAGTAGGGGTACTACCAAGGAGGGTATCATATAGAGTCATGGGTTTGATGTGAGACTCGGGTATATTTTATGGTTTGTTTTAGTGATTTGATTACACTTTTTAATGTCCATAAAATTATGTGTTTATGTATGGTTAGCCAACCCGAACTATATGGGGTATATGTTATAGGGATAATTCTTACATAGGCTCCCCTAGGGAGGGGATCTCATGTCTCGCTCTATCTTTGTTTTCATGACTCCCAAGGAAGGGTTGAATAGCACAATTGTGGGGTGAGATAATAGTCTTCAACAATAATTAAATAACAAGTATGTATTGGCCACAAGAAGAATATACGAGAGTCAAATTGGTATAGAGAGATCCTATTTTACCAATGTGTGTTATATACTAGGGTGAATCCAAGCATTAAGCACATCAATTGATCACACATAATATTTTAATGTTTAGCATAAATGAAAACAATTCAAGACCTCCTCTAAATCATAAATTTTTTCAAAGCTTGAATGTGTGTGGACATGTCTATTAAAGATGTCTATTAAAGTAAGAGAGATATTGTTTGCACTTGTCTACTGCTCAAGTAATTGTGTGTGTGCGTGCATAGATGTGTTTGACCAAGAATCCAAAAGTGGACTAATCTTTATATCACCCGTGTGGTAGATTGGTTGTTTCACTTCCCTCTTGTATTGTCTTTAAGACTCATTGGAGAGATCTTCAACATGATTTTCTAGGGCAGATCTTTTGATGAACACAAGTATGATCCATGTCGCTATAGGGTTATTCAGGGGTTTTGGATAGCATGAAGGTCATTGCTTTTCATTGCACTTAGCAGCGATGAGTTAGCATTGGTGCTTTTCAACACAACTAAATAAATACCCATCTAGAGAGACAAATTTATTGTTTTTAGTGCGATTAAAGCACAAGGAGAGCAATTGAGTCTCTGATTACACTAAGAGGAGCACGAGCAACATCAGAACGCCAAGTTGGACTCTATGATCAACAATAGCATAGAAGGAGCTAGTTGCTCCAACAAGGGGATGAGAAACCACAAGAGCATGAGTAGCATTAAATCATAAAGAGCTTGAGCATATATGAGGCTAAGTTGAAGAAGAGGAACAACACATGTGATGGCCAATATGATAGCCAAATTGAACGTGACAGTTCGCATGATGATGACAATAGTTGTAGAAGAGATGATGACAGAGATTGTATTAGACATGATCGATAATAATTAGCTTTGCCATGATGGATGTGGACCAAAAAATAGAGCAAGACCTTCTACCAATGAAAAGTAGCTCTTTGGATGAGGAATCTAATCCCTCTAGTATGAATCGGCCTTGAATAGGTTACAAAGGGCCTTTTGGGATTATCATCATAGAGGAGGATGAGAGATGATGGTGGAGATTGCAATCTAGGGCGTGTTTCGGCTTAAATGGCGGTCGTTTCTCTTTGACTAGGCGACATCCTTCACAAGGGTGGCGGACCTATGGTTCTCGTGGCACCGATTAGCATCTTCTTGATGGGCCAAGGCTCCCCTCTAAAAGCGTAGCTCATGGTTTTGTTGATGGTCCTCTAGTGTTTGGCTGTGATGTCTTGCTTGGATCAGCTTCTATGAGGTGTGGTGGTGGTTGATGACCCCCCTGGTGCAGTTTATTCGAGGACTCACTATGTTCATGTCCTTTTTGTTGCGAGCAGCTTGAAGGAGATGTTTGTCGAGGGAGGTAGCCCTGTAGGGGTCTGTGGCAACTTTAGATTGTTCTTATGGTTGATCGTATTGGCTTATGATGGTTTTGTTTTGTTGGGGTGGCTCCCCTATTCACCCGACTGCCCCAGCCTTCCCTTTTCCTTTCTTCCCCCCCCCCCCCCCCCCCCCCCAAAAAAAAAAAAAAAAAAACTAATTAATTAATGGTTTGCAAAAAACTCGTTTTGGCTACCTACTCACCCGACTTTTTGTTGGTACTTTTGGTCTTATGATACCCTAGCTCAGCTTGTGAAGAGGGTTGGCAATGTAAATCTTTTTATTCTCATTATATAAATTCACTCACTGTTGTGAGTTTGGGAGGAGGGGGGAAATAAGTTTTCCTAGTATCCTTCTTTTGCTTAAGAACGGGGCAAACTCTCCTTGGATATGCCTTGGCTCTTTGCAACTTTCTGAGTCTAAAGCAATTCAAGCTCAACTGGGCACTTTTAAGAACGGGGCAAACTCTACTCTTACATGATTGCATGAGGGGGATGGGGACTTAGTGAGCAATTGCATGTAGGTTTGCGTAGTAGGGTTTTGTTGGCACAATAGGCTTCGAGCTCTAAAAGCTACGCAGGCGAAGGTACACAGGTTTGCAGGTTTGCGCAAAATTGGTGGTCGTGGCAAGAGTTGGTCTTGCTCTTGCTTCCAATTATCGCTTGGGAGGGTGTTGATCTGGAACACTTACTGATTCTCGTGAGGCAACTATTGCTTGACCCTCTATTGCCAATTGGTTCCCCTCTTGTGCGCTAAGTTGTCTTGTCAAAAGCCTCACTTTGGATTCGGGGCACGCTTATAGAAATTTACACGATGATTATCTCCTATTACTCGCTCTACTTCATAAAAAAACCATTATCTGTAAGATACCTTACAATATTATTAACCAGCTTCCCTCCCCTCCCATTTTCTACAATTCCAAATCAGTTGCGTCCATCCTCTCCATTCTTAGCTCGGCGCCGATCCTCTCCGTTCTCTCTACTCAACGAGCTTGGTAGGCCACAAGCAGCATGCACAGAATAGGATGATGCTCCCTTGTATTTGCCTCCACCTCCCTCAGCCTGCATATGTCGTCATTGCCACCGACAGCTCTTCCTTTCCCCAACTCGCCTTGCATCTCCTCCCCTACTATGCGATGCCTTTCGCCTCAAACTCCCGGCTCCCCTCTCTACCTTAACAAGGTGCTAGCCTTGTTTGCCTGCCCCTGCTCCCCCTCTACAGGTTGATTTCCCGAGCACGCCACGAGAAATAGAGGGAGGAGTCGGTTCTCTCCAACGTAGAGAGAGAGAGAGAGAGAGAGAGAGAGAGAGAGAGAGAGGATTTTACCCGCACACTTTTTGCTCAAGAGAGTATCGTGATAGATTCCCATTGCCTTTTTCTTTTAGAAATGTGTAACACTTACTAGCACAATCATTATCTAATCCAAAGTCCCAACTTTTGGGTGCCCTTGGTGGCCTAGGGCTTGTTCTCATGTTTTGTGCCCCGTTTGTGCTCAACCATGGAGGACACGGCCATACCTTCTTATGTTGAAGTAGTTTCGAGGACCCAAGGTCTTGCGAAGGACCCATTGCCTAAGGAAGCTTTGAAAGGAACAAAAGGCACTGACTCCCATCGCATTGAGAGCGATGTTAGAAAAGACAAATTGAAAGGGCGTAAGGAAACAATAGAGAAGGAGCTTGCCAAGATCCTCAGTGCTGCGTCTCTAAACAAAAGAACGTTGGAATAAGTGGAGACTTCAACCGGCTCTTTGGATGTTTCAAGGAGGGACAAATCCTTCCAAGATCTCAAGAGGTCGCTTTAACAAAGGGTCAAAGTCGAAGATGCAATCATGGTAGCTGTTCCACCGACTATCATTAAGAAACAGCTTGTTGAGTTGACAAGTTCCACCTTGGTTTTTGGGTTAATAGGTATGGTGTCTGCCATAGCTGAGTTGATCAATTGGTTGTATAGCACCAAACTCCTCAACCAGGGTGGTCTAGTGGTGATGGTCCAATACCTCGCCAAAGGATTCTTCTTGATGCAATTCAACAATGAAGCAAAAATCAACAAAATCATATCCAAAGACCCGCTCTTCTGCAATTGGGCACTAGTGTGTGTGCTCCCATGGGATCCGTCTTTTGATGCAATCAAGGACATGTGCTCGATGTGGGTAGAGATTTTAAATATCCCTATGTGGCTAAGATGCAATTTGAAGGATCTAGTGGCCTCCCTAGGCGCCCCGTTGTTTGTGCCATATGGTAAAGCCTTAGGCTCTACAGTGAATAAGGTTTGTATTTGGTGGGATTTGAGAAAGCCCCAACCCAAGAACCTTGTGGTGAACGTAGGGGTCGCTCTGAAGGTCATCTAGTTGAACTTTGGTACCTTTTTTGGTGCATGCTTTGAATGCAACAAATTTGGGAATTTTGCGAGGGGCATGCCCTGTGGTTTTGGTTGAGAAAACAAGCCCCAATGAGGGGGAAGAAGTTCCATCAGGGCATCAAGGCTCGATAGATGTAAAGACGACACAACATAAGGCTGATAGACAAATAGGAAATAACATGTAATCTAAAGAAATTACAGCTACCCAAGAGAACGTGGTGAAGACACCTAAAGAACAAAATTACACTAAGAAGGCCCCCTAGCAATATCAATTCACATCATAAGCCCAATTGAAAACGTCATCCTCTGTGGTTCAAAAGATTGTGTTGTCACCCAAGTACATGAAGAAAGAGGAAGGATGGAAACAAGTGTCCCACATTTCCTGTAAGCGTTTCAAATCCCAAGCAAGAGAGGCTGGGCTTTTGAAATAAGCTCCATCAAATTATCCAAAAACCCCTATCATGTACGACAATTTCTTTGAGGTGTTGCGGGATGCCAACCCCGAGGGTTTCATGATAACCGAGTTGTTGAGCTCTCAAACTGTGATTACGTTTCAAATCCCAAGCAAGAGAGGCTGGGCTTTTGAAATAAGCTCCATCAAATTATCCAAAAACCCCTATCATGTACGACAATTTCTTTGAGGTGTTGCGGGATGCCAACCCCGAGGGTTTCATGATAACCGAGTTGTTGAGATCTCAAACTGTGATTGTGAATGGTCAAATAGAGAATGAAAACAAGAACGAGGGCATGGAGGAAGAGTTCCTTGAGGTGGTTGAGGAGTCCATATCCCTCTCTCAATAATCGAAGAGCTCACTATCCAGTCATGGAATGTGAAAGGTATTACAACCAGGCAGAAGACCTCCCTTTTTTGGGAGGAAGTTAAGAAATTAAGAATACCCCCTGATGGGCCATCCAAGAGCACCACCTGGATGCCTCTAGAAAAAGAAGGCAAGCAATAGGGCAAAAACTAGTTTTCTATGGGGAAGGATCTATCTGGTTCAATGGTGCTCTTACAACTATGGACAGGGACCTGGAGCCTAAGGTGGTTTTCAATCATCCAGGTTGTTGTCTAGGGAAGCCTCCATTCATCCTGAGGCAGCCAATCAAAAGCATTTTTCAGAGCCTTGAAAGTGGCTTCATGCACTCTTTTTGATGGGGAGGGAAATGAAGTGAAGGACCGGGATGAAATGGCTAAGTTGATGCTTGATAAATCATAGGTCAGCTTGAGATCCGTTCTTGTGAAGTGGACGAAGCGAGGATTAATCTTTTGAGGAGCTTCAAGGTAACGGTGTTGCACTCCGAAGCTAATCTCCTAGAGAAGGACTTTATTGAGGAGAAATGCTACAATGCGCTAAAGGATCTATGAAGAGGCGTGTCACCGTGTGCGTGTGTGCAATTGCATAAGGGGGAAGGAGAGGAGGAGAGTAGGCAAGATTGGGGAAACACACAGCCCATTCAAGAATAACTTGTGTGTGTCTCTTTGTTGATATATGTATATGAGATAAAAAAGGGTTAATGGGTTAGGTTAGTGTCACATGGGTCGGCCACAACAACCTTTATCCAACATTCTCCCACTTAAAGGCCAGTGTGGCCATAAGTGGCGACTAAAACTAGTTGTACAATTGTGAATCGTGATAGCTTCACCCTCGTACAAATTTGTTCAACCTACACCCATTAACTTGATGCAATGTGCAAACCGCTCCGTAGTTAAGCTCTTCATAAGAGCATCTGCTCGGTTGTCATTGTGGACCTTGACAAGCTCCAAGCTCTTATCCATCAATGCATCCCGAATGAGATGATACCTCTCCCACTAAATGCACCAAACATATAGCTTCCTTGCTGGCATCTGACTCTGCAACATACTCAGCCTCTTGTTGGGGTAAAGGTGGTGTGCCTCTTACCCCGGTCGGACACGCCAAAGACGTTCAACCGCTCATTACTTGTACACACCTTATTCTTTACTAGTGAGAAGAATAAGGGGCTCTCTCAAACACATAGTGTTGAGTTGATCCACCCACATCCTATGTTCTCTCTCTTTTTCCCCTTCTCGCTCTCCGCACATGCACCACATTTGTGCACTCACAATTGGTATCAAGGCTATTTACCGCTTCAAAGTTATCAACGATTTTTTTTTTTTGGTTACTATAATTATGTTGTATGGATCCAATTCAAACACTATAGTACTGCTACTTCCCAATATGTTGTATGGATCCAAGTCAAACACTATAGTACTGCTACTTCCCAATAGTAATGAAAAGAGAGATCAAGATCAGGGTCGGCCTATTGCTACTTCTAGTAGTTTCGATAAACAGCTGGCGAGAACCAAAAATACCATACAGGAATTACTTCAGGGCATAGCCTGTGATCCAAGGATTGAGCCAGTTATAGGAATTAGAAGCCAAATAATAACGCGGTATATAGCAATAGGCTAAAGGTCAGCTTTTTTGAATATAAACACAATCTCTCATATCTCAACATCATAATATGTTCAGGTGTTAAAAGCATCAAAACCTGATTAGTAACCATATATTGGTTAGAATCCTAGGTTATGCCAAATCTTTAAGTAGAAAATCATAAAGAATTAGAATATGTATGTATACATACGGTTTTACTAATGTTTCAAGGTAGCATCACCTCAAAGAACTAGATGTAGTGAATATGGTTTTTTGAAAAAGGACCAGATCTGAGCTAGCAATCTAAGTACCAAGCTGAAGGTTAGTTTTTTTGTTTATTCAATGCAAATAGCCTCCCCCAAATCACAATACCATACCGTACTCAGGTAGTAAAGCACCAAAAGACCAGATCACTACTCATTAGATCAGTAACAAGGCCAAAATATGTAAAAGTTTACACATATATTTTATGGCAGTATCACCACCAAGAACTAACTGTATGTATGAATATGGTTAATAAAACTAGATCTAAATCAGTCATCCAAGACAGATATCAAATCACAGTCAGCATGTCAAGGCCAAATCTAAGCCAGACATCCAAGCAACCGGCTGTAGGTTAGGTTTTTTGTTTAGTCAAAGCAAATAGTTTCCCCCATATCACAATACCCTACCATACTCAGGTAGTAAAAAACCAGATTAGTACCTTTTGTTCAAGTATCAAAATTAGATCCATATCAAAACCAAAAAAATCCAAAATGTTTACATATATTTTATAGCAGCATAACCAGCATAGCCACCAGGATTTCAACATCATACCTATAGGTAGCATGTTTATGTAAAACCACTAATTTCTCATAAGTTTACACATATATTTTATGGCAGTATCACCACCCAAAACTAACTGTATGTATGAATATGGTTAATAAAACCAGATCTAAACCAGTCATCCAAGCCAAATATCAAACCACACTCAGCATGTCAAGACCAGATCTAAGCCAGACATCCAAAATCATTTCAAAAAAATCACAATGTAACATTCTGACGGATTATGAACCATCCCATAATTTCCCCAGAATACTCACTGAAGGAATATGAACCATCTCATAATATTCCAAAACATAAGCCAGTGTTCAGTATTTAACTTACCTCATTAAAAATATTGAGTCAGATAACGATTATGGTAGTATCTGTGTATGTATTTATAACCAAATAAAGTTTGCAAAATTTATCATTTGAGTGAGTTACTCCCTTACACGAGGCTCTGTCAAACCTAGATTAGTGGTAAAAAGCCAGTGTAGTAAGCATGAGTAGTACACATTAAGGATACTGAATAAAAAAACTTTGAAGTGGAAGCCATCCTAATAATCAACACAGTAGGAGCGGACTGCAGAGCCAAGCATCCACTGGTAATAATTAGACAGACCCAAGTCTAAGTGAAGGGAAGAGCCCCTCACCTTTACAAAGGGTTAATGGTTGTGTATGTGCCAGAAGCATGTCCGCATTCATCACCCAAACAGCAAGCCAGGTATGGCCGCCCTCTGCAAGCCCTCTGCTGTGCGCAATCCCCTTCGGGATCATGAGTGGGCCCTAGAGAGGAGGAGATATTGTGAAAAGGCTGAGCTACAAGCCTTGTCGGGCCGTCATCATCAGAAAGAAATAAAAGGGGATCGATGGCGACATAAATTACATAGATTTCCCCACAATGGTTTAAGCCAGGAGGCTCGATACAAGAAAAGGTTCTTAAAGTTAGAACCAAAAGGGGTTCACATTCCAAGGGTTAATTCCACAAGGGACTAATCCCACAGGGTTAGGTTTTAAGAGGCACAATGCTATCGAAATAGCATAGTGGGTAGCTTCACTTACCCATTGTGTTCTCCATAATGAAAGTTAGCAGTAGTCATCAAAAATAGGAAAGCATAAGGCAAAACTCCCATAAGGCGCTAACTCATATTTAGACTGAGTGTAGATGGTTGGACGTCATATATTTTAAGCCAGATACACTGATTCAGAACATAATCAGAACCCCTCCATGGTCAAAATGCTGTGACCAAGTGTGTGTGTGTGTGTGTGTGTGTGTGTGTGTGTGTGTGTGTGTGTGTGTGAGAGAGAGAGAGAGAGAGAGAGAGAGAGAGAGAGAGAGAGAGAGAGAGAGAGAGAGAGAGAGAGAGAGAGAGAGCTAATAAGTAGCAACTACAAACAACACAACCTAGAAGAGAGGCGAGGAGATTTGAGTGACGATCAAAGATGAGGCAAAAGCTTGGAAGTTATCAGACTAAGGGCCGGACCCATGATATCACTTCTCGCATTACTTTTTGTTTTTTTTTTGGGGGGGGGGGGGGGGGAGAGCATATCTATATCTAAGGAGGTATAAGGAAATATATATAGATAGAAGCAGGAGAGAGAGAGAGAGAGAGAGAGAGAGAGAGAGAGAGAAGAGAGAGAGAGAGAGAGAGAGAGAGAGAGAGAGAGAGAGAGAGAGAGAGAGAGTAAAAAGTAGGGAGATAAAGAGAAATAGAGAGAGATAAAGGAAGGAAATAGAAAGACAGCGAGTAGAAAGGAAATAGAAGAAGAAGAAGAGAATTTAAACGTTGTAGGAAACTATCCCAAGAGACCTTAAAGATCTATCCAATGATGTGTGTGTGTGTGTGTGTGTGTGTGTGTGTGTGAGAGAGAGAGAGAGAGAGAGAGAGAGAGAGAGAGAGAGAGAGAGAGAGAGAGAGTGGGAGGATAATGAGAAATATATACTATTATAATGGGGAAAGGGGTTCCGGCCCCTTCCCCATACATGTGTCAGCAGGAGCTTCATCCGTCAGATTTTGGACCAATGCACTACGCAAGGTGACATCGGCGTCAGGCGAGAGCAGTCAACACACACACACACACACACACACACACACACACACACACACACACACACACAGAGAGAGAGAGAGAGAGAGAGAGAGAGAGAGAGAGAGAGAGAGAGAGAGAGAGAGAGAGAGAGAGAGAGAGAGAGAGAGAGAGAGAGAGAGAGAGAGAGGTGTTGACTCCACCTCCGAAGGCATATTTCAAACCAGTTTACTAGGGTTGTGTAAGCTGACATAGGTAAATGTCATAAAATCTAATATCTAACCAACCCAAATGATTTTCTCATATTAAAATGATCATTTAATGTGGGAGAATAGACGGGAACAAGGGTTAGAATATGGACATGTGCTTACGGGTCTATCTCAACAGGGGCCAATGGAAAAGGGGTCCAAATGAGAGATGATCTGTCCCAACGAGCAAGGCTAGCCAATGGAGTTGAAAGAACTTAGGGTTAGCTTCATTGAAGACCTCCAAAGGTTAGTGTTAAAAGTCCTTTGACCTTAGGTAAGCTAGGGATGTGCTTGAGGTTGGAACCCGGTCCAAGCTGTTTGAGGTGCTTGTCATGCTTGCTGACTAAGGTGCTTGAGGTGCTTGTCGTGCTTGATGACTAAGGTGCTTGATGTGCTTGTCGTGCTTGCTGACTAAGGTGCTTGAGGTGCTTATCGTACTTGATGACTAAGGTGCTTGTCGTGCTTGCTGACTAAGGTGCTTGAGGTGCTTAATGACTAAGGTGCTAAGGTGCTCCATGACTAAGGTGCTTGAGGGGGTAAGGTGTTCAAAGTCAATGCATGTCCCTACACAAGGGGGGGCGAACCCTCATTCTAGGGGATAGAGAGAGAACACACACACTCACACAAGGCAAGCTTGGTACCAAGAAGGCAAATAGGACACAAACTCCACCTCATGTTGCCCTCATAGTGTGCCTAAAGCCTATTGGTTAGCCTCCCATGGGGTCCAATGATAATTTAGTTGATTTAATTAATTATTTTTGCATTTTTCAAGTCCTCTCTCTCAAAGGGGAAAGGTGAACACTTGTCCCAAGATTACCCTAGTTGCTTGATATGCACTAAACATGTGATTGGCCAAGCTTAAAGAGGTCCAATCATATGCAAAATAGTGCTAGAAGAGGGAGTCGACCAAACCAAGGAGGGGGGTTGCTTGGGGGGTATACTCTCCCCCCTCCTCCCCCCCCCCCCCCAACTCTCTCTCTCTCTCTCTCTCTCTCTCTCTCTCTCTCTCTCTCTCTCTCTCTCTCTCTGATTGTGTGAATTGCAAAGTGCAAGAGCTCCATCTCCTTCTCCAACCTAGTAGGGAAGTTGAGAGCCTACACCAACACTCTTGGCTATGGAATGCAAATCTAACCAAGATCCATGCTTCAATGCTTAAGCTTTCCATCTTCTCCATCTTCATTACTATGCTATTATGTATGCTAACAAGAAGAGTGATGATAAGTGAGGAACTACTTCTTTCTCCTATGAACGTTTCTTCTTCCTCTTCCCTATCCTCATTCCTCACTAGCTCTCTCCACCTTTGAAGGTGTTTGAGGCCTTGGGACTGAGGCTGGGGATAGTTAATGCTTTTTACAAACTCTACGTTATGCTCATTATGCATGAAGCTTTCCATCTTCATTGCATCACCTAGGTCACAAGGAACACAAATATTGTATTGTACCAAGTCTCTCTTGATGGGAGAACCTAAAATACAAAAGTCTATTGGAGGGGGGACCGCGGCTCCACATAAATCCGGTCCTCAATTGTTGTCAAGTTCTCTAAACTCTCTCTCTTGCAAAAGTATTGTTCATGCCAAGTTAATTAAGTACTATGATTATGTTGCTACCATCAATTAAGTTCACCCTCTATGTTGTCAAAGTAGTATCACAAAAATGCTCTCTTTAATTCTCCTAGTTCCGCTATTCTCAAAGTTCATAGGCCATTTCCATTACACACATCATGTGCGAGCGTGAGAGAGAGGGAGAGAGAGAGAGGTGCCAGGTCCACCTTTGAGTCTTCGACTTCTTCTCATCTAGGTTGCTAGCTCATCTGCACGTTCGAGTTTTTCTCAGATGTAATGGAAAATGGCCTATGAACTTTGAGAGTAGCGGAATTAGGAAATTAGGTGAAGCACTTTTGTGAGATTACTTTGTGAGCATAGCGGGTGAACTTAATTGATGGTAGCAACATAAACATGGTACTTAGTTAACTTGGCATGAACAATACTTTTGCAAGAGAGAGAGTTTAGAGAACATGACAATAGTTGAGGACCGGATTCATATGGAGCCGGTCCCCCCTCCAATAGGCATTTGTATTATAGTTTCTCCCATCAAGAGAGACTTGGTACAATAATTTCTTTGTGTTCTTTGTGACCTAGGTGATTCAATGAAGATGGAAAGCTTCATGCATCACAAGCATAACATAAACTTTGTAAAAAGCATTAACTATCCCAAGCCTCAGTCCCAAGGCCTCAAACACCTTCGAAGGTGGAGAGAGCTAGCGGGGAATGAGGATAAAGAAGAGGAAGAAGAAACATTCCATAGAAGAAAGAAATAGTTCCTCACTTATCATTACTCTTCTTGGTAGCATACATAATAGCATAGTAATTAAGATGGAGAAGATGACAAGCTTAAGCATTGAAGCATGGCTCTTGGTTGGGTTTGGATTCCATAGCTAAGAGTGTTGGTGTAGGCTCTCACTTCTCACAAGCTTGGAGAAGGAGGTGGAGTTCCTCTACTTTCACCAAATGAGAATGAATCCACAAAATGAGTGTGTGTGTGTGTGTGTGTGTGTGTGTGTGTATCCCCCCAACACCCCCCTTGCTTGCTTGGGGCGAGTTGTAGCTTTTGTTTCAAGCTCATTGGACCCCTCTCCCCCCTAGCCAATCATGTGCACCATGCATTCAAGTACATGGGTAGTCTTTGGACAAGTGTCCTCCATACCCCTTAGAGAGAGAGAGAGAGAGCTTGAAAATATCTAGATATTTGTTGGATGGAACTAGAAGCTCATTGGACCCCTCTTTAGCCCAACCAATAGCATTCAAGCACACCATGTGGTTAAGCATAGGGAGAGTCTGACATGTATTCCATGTGACCTTTGAGAAAAGGGGTGCCCTTTGGGTGAGTGGAAGTTTAAGTCAAAGATTTCCCTAACTTTGAAACTTTCATGCATAGGAAGCTTCTCAAGCACCTTCCTCATTAAGTTTGTGGGGTCTCTTTTTGACTCAAGCACCTTACCCCCCATGCAGGGGAAGCTTCTCAAGCACCTTCCTCATTAAGTATGACAAGTACCTCAAGTACCGTAGTCATCAAGCATGAGAAGCACCTCAAGCACCTTAGTCATCAAGCACGACAAGCACCTCAAGCTTAGGTCGGGTTCCCACCTCAAGCTCAGCCCTAGCTTGCGTAAGGTCAAAGGACTTTTAACACTAACCATTGGAGGTCTTTAATGAAGCTTACCCTAAGGTCTTTTAAGCTCCATTAGATGCACGTTGCTCTTTGATAGACTACCTCCTTTTGGACCTCTATTGAGATGTAACCATCTCTCCTCTTGGTCCCCTTTTGAGGTAAGTGTAGATGCACGTATTGCACATTGCTCTTCGATAGACCATCTCCTTTTGGACCCCTATTGAGATGCAACCATCTCTCCTTTTGGTCCCCTATTGAGATACGTCTAGAAACACATATTTCTATTCTAACTCTTGTTTTCATTTATTCTCCCACATTAAATGATCAATTTAATATGAGAAAATCATTTGGTAAAGTTAGATATTAGATTTTATGACATTACCTCTCTCTTGAAATCATAGTCGTCCTCGACTATGAGGTAAAAGAGATAAAGCCATAGTCATTAGTCAATTTGTCTTAGCGGGTAGAGGATCCCTTTTTACCCTACGACATCATTCCATGATGGATGACTAATCCATTTGGTGTTTGGGAGACATAGTTGCCGCAAGCATGTCTGCTCTTTAGTCCATTTCATTCTCCCAAGTAGAGTGACAAATTCTACATGGTGTTTGAGAGACGTCGTCATCACAAACATGATTCTTAGTATGCATACTACTTAAATTTGTGCACAATAGAAAGAGAAATAGTCTTATAAGACAAAAACATTTTTCATTTAAAATGCATTTTCATATGTTTACTCTAGTGCAGCATTGTAAGCATTTACAAGGTTCATATTATCCTTGAGCTAGGTTCCTTGCATCCATTTAGTATCTTTAAAAGGATAATTCTTTAACTTAGTAAGACATCGTCAGATAATCTTACCGTTTCTTAATACCTTGTCTTCATGTCATAGGATGGACTCAGATTGAAGTACTTCTTCTTGATCTTTGATTTTTGGAGGGTCTACAACTATTGTTTCTTTTGGTGGTGCTCCTTTGTAAGGCTTGCGTAGGCTCTCATGGAAAACATTGTGCAGCATGAGCCAATGGTTGGGCAACTTTAATTGATAAGCCATCTCATTAATTGTCTTAAGAATTTAAAAAGGACCATAGTATCTTTTTGCTAGTTTAGCATAATACTCTTGGTGGCCCGAAGGACACTTGCCCGTAGTATGCCTTAGATGAGCCTTGAGAAACTTTAGCAAGACCCAATCATTTTTCTTAAAGTCTAAGGCTCTTCTATGCTTATAAGCAGTAGTCCTTTTGCCTTTTCTTTGAGATGGATATAACCTCTTTAATCTTTGGAAAAGATTCTTGTGAGTTTCGGCTATATTCATCAGCAGTGAAGATCTTCCCATGTACTTTAAGCAGTAAGGGACTTTTGGACTTTTCGAACAGTAGCATACTCATCTATCATAAAAGATAGATCATTGTGAGTTGGTATAGACACCACATTTACCCTTGGTCGTTGTGAAAGTGCATCGACCGCTTGATTATGCTTGCCAACAATGTGAGCAATATGAAATTTAAATTGCAAACGAAAATTTGCCCACCTCATTTCTTTGTCGAGAGCTTGGTTTGCGTTGTGAAGTTTTTGAAGCTTTGTGATCCATTTGTAGGATGAATGGAGTCCCCAAGAGATAGTGTTTCCATGTGTTTAGAATAGCTAGTAGCTCTTTTTCGTATTTTCCCAATACTCTCTTATCAGAGTTGAGTCTTTGACTCTCATATGCTATGGCATGCCCTTTTTGAAGCAAAATAGCTCCAAGGCAATCACCACAAGCATCACATTGGACCTCAAATGTCTTTGAGAGATCTAATAGTGTGAGCACACATTGAGAGATAAGTGTCTCCTTAAGCTTCTCAAAAGCTTCTTGCACTTTTGCAATCCATGAATACTTAACTTTGTTTTTTGTTAAGTCATGTAATGGGCCTGCTATTAGCGAGAATTTTTCCTATGAAGCATCTATAGTATGCACACATACCTATGAAGCTTCGTACCTCCTATAGATTCCTTGGATTAGGCCATCCTTTTATTATCTAGCTTTGTTGGATCCATACAGGTGCTATCTTTAGAGATAATGTGACCTAAATATTGAATCTCTTGTAGGAAAAAATCATTTTTCTTTTGATTAATGAAAAGCTTTTTTCCTCTCACAACTTGAAAGATTACCTGGAGGTGTCGCTTGTACTCCTCAAGAGAATTTGAATGGCCTGAAGATTTTTGTCCACCATGAGTTTGAATGTGTCTGGAGCATTTGTCAGGCCAAAACTTGTAACTTATTAAATAGATCTTCTATCCACGGCATAGGAAATCTATTTTTGATAGTGATCTTATTTAGTGATTCATAGTCAACACACATGTGATATGTGTCGTCTTTCTTTTGCACTAAAAGTGATGGTGAACAAAATGGAGAGGAGCTAGACCTCACCATCCCTTTTTCCTCCAATTCATGCACTTGCCTCATGATCTCCTCTTGTTGAGCTTGTGAAACTCGATAAGGAGGCTTGTTAGGCAATGAGCTTCCTGGTAGGAGCTCAATTGCATGGTGAAATTAGACAACTCCAATTCCTTTTGATTTCCTTTATTGCAAGGATATGGTGTTCGCCAACTCATTAGCATCTATGACATGTTCTCTTCCCTGTAGGTGAAGTAGATTCTCCTTTCAAGGAACTTCATGTTGGAAGCCATGCGGTTAAACCGTGGTGCCCCGATGATAACATTCTCATGTTTGAGAGGGGAGATGAAGAAATCCTTTTTGTCCACATAGCTTTGGACATGAAGCCTTAATTTTCCAATTAAGAAAGTAACTGAGACGTCTTGTCCCTTGATAGCTCCTTGGCTTTCAATGCATCTCCCATCTCGTGGGCTTGTATGCCTAGCTTAGTGGTCAACTTCGTGGATGTGAAGTTGTGAGTTGAACCAGGGTCAAACAAAATAAAGGCATTATGCTCTTCCATCTTCCCCCAAGCATAGGAAAGGAGAAATCTTGGCAATGAGCATCCTCTTTTGGAGCTTCAACATATAGGCTCTAGGAGTCTCATTGCGGGTAATTCTCTTGGGGCAAGGACGATAACTATGGCCTTGCTCCCCACTCTTTAAAAAAAAATTGTTCCTTACGAAAAACTTCTAGCTCTTTAGGAGAGAGTTTATATTTACCTTTGTAAACTCCCTTCTCCTTGGACCGATTGTTGTTGTTGTTGGAATAGCCTTGGTAAGAATTTTGGGCATTGGTTTTCCTCTTGGCATCACCTTTGTTTTTATTTTCCACGGGCTTGACATTTCGTCTAGCCCCTTGTCGGAAATTGAGGTGCGAAGCAACTATGGTGTGGTGGATTACTTCGGTGATAGAACCAGGCCGTTGAGAGTTGACATACTCAGCCATCTCTTTGGGCAATCCCGCACAAAATTGTTGCTTTTGCTCGGTGAAATCTATCTTTTGAAAGACAATAGTCTTGAGATATAGATCCCAAAACTTGTCCACATATTTGTGGATAGACTCATGAGAGAGAGGCTTTAAACTTCACCATTTGGTAAGCACTTTGTTCTTTACATCACTTGCACGGAATTGCTTCATAATGGAAACTCGTAGAGTTTTCCATGTCTTTGGGGCTTCGTCGTTGCCATGAAGGCTAGCCCACCATTGACGAGCCGATTTTTGGAAGTGCATAGCTACATGGCTTAGCTTGGAGGACTCCGTGAAGCCCTCGTTTCCAAAGGCCGCACCAAATTGTTGGATGAAGGCCAATACTTTGTCAGTAGCACCAAAGGTGCCATCATAGGTGAGAAAAAAGATACTCTTTCCTCCCTCTTTGAACTTCTTGAGCTTTTGTGACCTTCACCATGCATGATAATATTTGTGATGTCCTCCCCTCTTGCATTCTCTAGGAGAATAACTATTGTTTTCGTCGGAAGAGGAGGAAGGTGAAGAAGGAGAAGAGGGTGACCTCTTTCTTGTCCTTTTCTTGCTTTGTTTCCTCTCTTCCCTTTTTGAAGTGATGAGAAGGACTATGGGTGAACCGTTTCCTCTTGGGAGGAGTTGGCGATCGTTTAGACCGCCGTCTTCGTGGAGCCACCTCTTCGAAGGAACTTAGGGATTCATTGCTTTCTTGATCTTTGGATTCCTCCTCTCATATGGGAGAGAGTCTTCTTTTAGGGGTCTCTTCAAGAGACCTCCTAAGCTCTCTCTCCTCTTGGAGAGGAAAGGAGATCCCATAAGCACGAAGTTACTGAGTAACTTCCGCTTGCAAAGCGGGGTTGACCATAGCTTATTGCAACCTAGTAACAAGATAATTAACAAACATGGGGGCAAAATCAGAGTTATCAATGTTCATTCTACTCTCTTGGTTATTGTCAGCCACGTTAATTAAACTTATATGTTTACTTAGAGTATGATTTGGCAATTCAAAACCTTAGTTGCTACTTCTCTTAGCCTTTGAAAATAGGCACTTAAGTATCTACACCCACGGCTCGAATTGGTTAATTATAGAGAGTAGTGGAGTGAGTCTAACATAGAAAAGTTGCCAAGGGATAGCTCCTTTCGGACTTCTTATGGCTCAATAATGGTAAAGCCGTAGGCAAGTGTAAAAAGACTCCATTATTAAGACCAAAGCTCGCGAGGTGTGCACCATACATCACATAGTGGGCTCAACAAAGCCGATAATAGATCCCAATCCCACTTACCCTAATATAATTAACAAGATCAACCATTAATAGGCTACTTAAGGACCTCTCTTCTAAGCAAGAAAAGAGAAACCAAATGCTCTTATACAAATATAATGGAAATGGCCTATGAACTTTGAGAGTAGCGGAATTAGGAAATTAGGTGAAGCACTTTTGTGAGATTACTTTGTGAGCATAGCGGATGAACTTAATTAATGGTAGCAACATAAACAGGGTACTTAGTTAACTTGGCATGAACAATATTTTTGCAAGAGAGAGAGTTTAGAGAACATGACAATAGTTTACCCCCTCCAATAGGCATTTGTATTATAGTTTCTCCCATCAAGAGAGACTTGGTACAATACAACCTTTGTGTTCTTTGTGACCTAGGTGATGCAATGAAGATGGAAAGCTTCATGCATCACAAGCATAACATAAACTTTGTAAAAATCATTAACTATCCCAAGCCTCAGTCCCAAGGCCTCAAACACCTTCGAAGGTGGAGAGAGCTAGCGAGGAATGGGGATAGGGAAGAGGAAGAAGAAACATTCCATAGAAGAAATAAATAGTTCCTCATTTATCATCACTCTTCTTGCTAGCATACATAATAGCATAGTAATAAAGATAGAGAAGATGGCAAGCTTAAGCATCGAAGCATGGCTCTTGGTTGGATTTGTGTTCCATAGCCAAGAGTGTTGGTGTAGGCTCTCACTTCTCACAAGCTTGGAGAAGGAGGTGGAGTTCCTCTACTTTCACCAAGTGAGAATGAATTCAGAAAATGAGTGTGTGTGTGTGTGTGTGTGTGTGTATCCCCCCAGCACCCCCCTTGCTTGCTTGGGGCGAGTTGTAGCTTTTACACATGCTTCAAGCTCATTGGACCCCTCTCCGCCCTAGCCAATCACGTGCACCATGCATTCAAGTATATGGGTAGTCTTTGGACAAGTGTCGTCCTTACCCCTTAGAGAGAGAGAGAGAGAGCTTGAATATATCTAGATATTTGTTGGATGGAACTAGAAGCTCATTAAACCCCTCTTTAGCCCAACCAGTAGCATTCAAGCACACCATGTGGTTAAGCATAGGGAAAGTCTAACATGTGTCCCATGTGCCCTTTTGGTGAGTGGAAGGTTAAGTCAAAAATTTCCCTAACTTTGGGACTTTCATGCACAGGATGCTTCTCAAGCACCTTCCTCCCTAAGTTTGTAGGGTCTCTTTTTGACTCAAGCACCTTACCCCCCATGCATGGGAAGCTTCTCAAGCACCTTCCTCATTATATATGACAAGTACCTCAAGTATCTTAGTCATCAAGCATGAGAAGCACCTCAAGCACCTTAGTCATCAAGCATGACAAGCACCTCTAGCTTAGGTCGAGTTCCCACCTCAAGCTCAGCCCTAGCTTGCCTAAGGTCAAAGGAATTTTAACACTAACCATTGGAGGTCTTTAATGAAGCTAACCCTAAGGTCTTTTAAGCTCCAATAGATGCATGTTGCTCTTTGATAGAGTACCTCCTTTTGGACCCCTATTGAGATGTAACCATCTCTCCTCTTGGTCCCCTTTTGAGGTAAGTCTAGAAGCACTTATTGCACATTTCTCTTTGATAGACCATCTCCTTTTGGACCCCTATTGAGATGCAACCATCTCTCCTTTTGGTCCCCTATTGAGATAGGTTTAGAAGCACATGTTTCTATTCTAACTCTTGTTCCCGTTTATTCTCCCATATTAAATGATCAGTTTAATATGAGAAAATCATTTGGTAAAGCTAGATATTAGATTTTATGACACAAAAATCCACATGCACATTGAAGGCGGCATATGGGCAATAGAATTCACCATGATATTGTTAGATCGGGGTTGTTGAGAGAAAATGTCGTGCTTAGCACCGCCTTGCTTGACATGTATATATAATTGCGGTGCACTTCATAAAGCACAAAAAGTGCATGACGAGCCTCCTGGCCGGGATGTCATCTCTTGGAATGCACTTATTGCGAGGCATGTCCAACTGGGGCAGGGCCAAGAAGCTTTGTGCTATTTTCGACACAGATGTGAAGCGAGAGTGTCTCTCCCGATGCAATCACATTCGCTTGCATATTGAAGGCAAACATGGCATGGAGAAGGGGGAGATCATATGTGGCATTACACAACGTGCTTATATGAGCAATAGAATTCACCATGATATTGTTAGACCGAGGTTGTTAAGAGAAAACATCGTGCTTAGCACCACCTTGGTCGACATGTATCAATAAATGCGGTGCACTTCATAAAGCACAAAAAGTGTGTGAGGAGCCTCCTGACTGAGATGTCATCTCTTGGAATGCACTAATTGCAGGATATGTCCAATTGGGGCAGGTCCAAGATGTTACCATATACATGTGGTAGTGATGTGTGTGAACACACTAGGACCGCCGGGGCATTTTTTTCCTCTTTAGGAGGTTTTTTTTGCCCATCACTCTAGGGCTATCTATCTTTCCATTGCACACTAAGTAATACACTCTCTATTGTGTGCTTGGAGCTTCCTTCATCTTCTCCAAGCTGTGTGCGTTTCTCTACAACCCTAATCCCAACAATTGGTATCAGAGCAGGTTGCCTCCTCCCGGGCTTAGTCGCCAGCTGCTCCAGCACACGCCTGCTCACTTTCTCCGATTTCAGTGAGCTTTGGCGAGCATTCACAGGTTGAAAAATACTTCGAGATAGCTATTGGAGCTTGGTCTGCTCAGATTTTTGATTTGGGCTCATTTCGGCCTCCGTTTCCACTACAGGCAGTACTGCACAGGCTATTTCGTCATTTTGTGCAGAATTTCTGTCAGTGCCGTTTTTTGCATAACACGTGCCTTATAATCTTCTACGGTTTGTGCTATATAGCACAGCTTGTTCCCACTCCGTTTCTCCTATTTTCGGGCAGTTTTCACATCAGGTGCAGCATTTACCATGGCTGACAACAACAACACAGATGTGTTCAAGATGTTTGCCGCTGAGGACAGGTTGGATGGGGACAACTACCCTATGTGGGCTTATATGATGCAACATGTTCTTGTGTCAAAGGGCATCTGAAACATTGTGCAGGGCATTGATGTACGTCCTGGTTCTGAGGATGTAGGCGATGTTGAGGATGTTATAGGTCTTGCTGCAAGGATTGCTGTTGTTAGAGTTGTTTTGCCTACCACAGAACAAGCTCGTTGGGATATAAAGGATGCGCAGGCTCATGCATTGATTGCGTTGTCTGTGAAGCGCACCATTGTTCCTCACATCAGTTCAGCAAAATATGCAAAACAAGCTTGGGATATTCTAGCAGGTCTTTATGCAAGCTGCAATGAGGCTTCAACCGCTTTGCTACGTAAAGAGCTGGAGTCGAAGATTATGCATGAGGAAAATGATATGGATACTTTCCTTGCTAGTGTCAAGGATATCAATGAGCAACTTATTTCTGCAGGTGAAGTCATTTCAGACAGTTCCCTTGTGCAGACTGTTCTTGATGCCTTACCAGATTCCTACCAGCCTTTTGCTAGTACTTGGAGACTAATGACCCAAGGAAATCCTGAAGTTGTCAAGTTTGCTACATTATGCACATTGCTGTTGCAAGAGTCACTTTCTAGAAAAAACAGGACTAGGCAGCGTGCAGTTGAACAGGCTTTTATTGCTTCTCAAAGAAAGGGTGGTAGCAGTAATGTAGCCACTTCTTATGGTTCTGCTGCGAGTGGCAAAAATTCTGTTCCTAATGCTTCTGCTGGTAGCAATTCGTCTGGAAATTCTGGTGATAAGGGCAAAAAGAAGATGCGTTGCCATTATTGTAAAGCTAATGATCACTTGATCAAGTCGTGTCCTAAGTTGAAGGCCAAAGAGGCTAAGAAGAAAGAGGGTGGTTCCACTGCAAATGCTGGTTCCACTCAAATGTAGCCATTGTTGAGTCTTCTGTGAAAGGAGACTGTGATGCTGATGTTTGG